>NC_060269.1:35837455-36049790 GCF_021613505.1 Equus quagga | reverse complement strand
GGGGCAGTCCTAATTCATACCATAAAAAAAAGTCCACTGGGTCATATAGTTTGGCATGTAGGCCAGGTCACCTTGGGCTTCTCTAGCTGGGGCAGCCTTAATCCACATCAAAGTCTCCTAGTGTTTGAATATAACTTGGTTTCTTATTAGTAAGGTAGAAATAGAAAAAAAATTTAAATTAAAAAACCCCTAAACTGTCACAAAAATATTCATGTTAGAGTGGAAACCTTTCCGATTATACTATGTTAGGATACTAAGATGCAAATTAAGGATATACTTAAGTACTATATATAAAGCTGTCACATTTAATCCATTAATTCTATTTAAAAGGAACACATAGTTGTAAACAAGTATTATTTCTTAACTATGAGCTTATCCACTACAAAATTCCTATTATCATTTCATTTGCCCCATAAGGCATATGTGCTATACTCTATTTTTAATGTTTTGCAGCATATTTATAGGGTGAAATTATGCATTTAAATCTATGGTATGTATTTAGAAACCATCTGTTAGAACTTATTGGAAAATAGAAACTTTCTTCATTAATGTGTTTCCTTATTTGGGGCACTTAAACATTTAATATTATCCTTTCTAGTTCACAATTGAAAGAACAAGAAACATTATTGAAAATGAGTTCTATTGTGTTCCCACAGAGGGAATCAAACTTTACTGCTTTGTACTCTGTCATATTTCAGAATTATTGTGTTATAAAAATAAACATTTATGATTTAGTAAGGCAGCAAAAAAAAATGTGTCCAGTTAGTAGTAATTTAGTTTTTAAACTTGAGGATATGTTGAAGAAATATTCGTGATAGACTTGTCTGCAGATATAGGAATGATAAATCTAATAAAATTCACTTGGCCAGTTGGAGAGGGTGAACTAGGGGCTGGATTTGAAAAATTTTAAGGAAGTTAAGAAAGCTATAAAATATACCTAATAATTCATAACCAAGGAATATGATGAATCCCGAAAGGTACAAGAATGTTGTACAAATTGATCACAGTTTGTTCAGTATAATCAATTTATAGGTAATTGTGATAAGAAAATTCTTCTACTTCTTCCTGGCTTTTATCCCTTTAGAAATGAATCAGTATTATCAGATTGGTTCTCTTTCTCTTAATTTTTCTTTCTTACTGTCCAGGAAATTTTACCTCTTTTTAAAAAAATATGTTAAGTCCCCCTGCCCCCTCAATTGTAGAAATGTTTATAGATGACTTTCAATATTAAAATAAACACACTCCCTCAAGAATTGTAAGTGCAGGGGGCCGGCCCTGTGGCTGAGTGGTTAAGTTCCCGAGCTCCGCTTTGGTGGCCCAGGGTTTCCCGAGTTTGCATCCTGGGTGCGGACATGGCACTGCTCATCAGGCCACGCTGAGGTGGCATCCCACATGCCACAACTAGAGGCCACAACTAAAATGTACAACTGTGGACTGGGGGGATTTGGGGAGAAAAAAGCAGAAAAAAAAAAAAAGATTGGCAACAATTGTTAGCTCAGTTGCCAATCTTTAAAAAGGTAATAAAAGAAAAGAATTGTAAGTACAAATATTTCATTGATTTACTGTAAAAAAATTAAGAGCAAATAGGGTGAGAGGCCCTCCTGCTTACAAGATCTCTAGGTGCTGCTTCCACCATTGCTGTAAAACCAGCAAAAAAAGAAGGAAAGACAGACAGGAAGAGCACCAATGATTCAGAGTCTGTGTTGGCGCTTGTATTTCAAATTCATATTTAAACTGTTATAAGTGAAATACACATGTGGAGATGCTAAATAGTGGTGACAAAATACACCTAGCTCAGTGGATCCTCATTGTACATCTTAAAGTAAAATCATATTTTCTGGAGTTCACTATAATCAAGAATCTACATCCCAGAATCTTTCATTTATCAGTCACTCAATTTTCTACTTTGATTACTATTCTTCTGTATTTCTTCTGAATTTTAAAGTATAATTTATTAGCAGGTGGACGATGAAGGATAGAAATTCATTTTACTTGCACCATACTTTAAAATAGTCAAGTTATCATTTAAAAAGAAAACAAACCCCTTTCCATCTTAAGAAAAAGATGGTTGGGTTTTCGTTTCCGCTATTGACTTTAGAGAATTCTCTGCTTCAGTAGGCTTCATCTCAGAATTTTCTTTCCCCAGGGATTTGGAAATATAAACTTGTTCTTTAGCTTTTCTTTCTTTATTCCAAACAACAACAACAAAGCCAAACAAAAACAAGAAAATGAGGAATGTACAGAAAACAGGATCTGTTCTTCCCAGAGTGAGTAGGAGATTGACACACTGACATAATTTCTGATCCTTCCCCAGCGTGGTTTGTCTAAATAAGTCCTTTGAGGTGAATTATCTTGCTGTTTACTTCATTAAAACCAATTCCATCATTTGCAAGTTTTTACTTTAAAAGTGCAGATTTTAAGCATGGAGTCATAACCCCTTGTTCTTGTATGTTATAGATTTAAATGCCATCTCCTTAAAAGTTATTTGGAGAATAATTATAACAGAATCTGCACTAGAAGGGAAGGGGTGTGTACTTGATATTAATTTTTTTATGTTTAAAATTGCCAATGCATATCATAAGTGATGAGGTAACCTGAGATTACATGCTTCGTGACGTGACACAGTAAAAAATACACAGCACCACCTATGTAGTATTCTTGCCAAAACAGTTGATCCTAGGTCTAAACATGAGAAAATGACAAATCCAGAATGTGGACTCCATTTAAAAAGTCTGATTTTGAAAAAAAAAAAAGAAAAGAAAAATGGGTTTTTCAAATGCAATGAGTAGATCTTGATTGGATCCTTATCAAAACAAAGCATAAAAGACATTTTTGGGACAGCTGGGACAATGTTAATATTGACTATATGTTAGATATTGTTGAATTAATGCTAATTTTCTTAGGTATGGTAATGGAATTATGTTTGTGTAGGAGAATGTTCTTAATCTAAGGAGATGATGTATATGGGGTAAGATTTTATGAGATTTACAAGTATTTTCACATGTTTCAGCAGAAAGTAAAAACTATATGTATTAGGGTTCTCCAGAGAAGCAGAATCAATAGAATGTATTTATAAATATGTCTTTATATCTTGAGAGAGAGAGGGGGATTTTAAGGAATCGGCTACTGTAATTATGGAGGCTGTCGAGGCCAAAATCCATAGGGTGGGCTGTCAGGCTGGAGACCCAGGAGGAGCTGATGTTGCAGCTTCAGTCTGAAGCTGGCACAATTCGCTCTTGCTCTGTCAGTCTTTTGTTCTATTCAGGCTTTCAACTGATCAGATGAGGCCCATTCTCATACAGAGGGCCATCTACTTTACTCAAAGCCCACTGATTTAAATGGTAATCTCATCCAAAAAACATCCTCACAGAAATATCCAGAATAATGTTTGACCAAATATCTGGTCACCGTGGCCCAGCCAAGTTGACACATAACATTAGCCATCCTACTATATCTGTCTTATCTATGTATAATTAAAGAGAGAAAACAGATGTGGCAAAATGTTAATAATTGGTTAATGTTGGTAACGAGTATTTACGTGTCATTCAACTTTTCTGTAGGTTTGAACATTTTCAAACTTAAAGGTTGGAAATAAAGTATGAATGGTTTATGATTCCCACATTTTTTTTTTATGAGCTATTCCTCCTGATATCCATAGCATTTTGTATCCCCAGTTAGAACTCTGGTGGACAGAAAAGTTAAAGTGCCCCAGGTGTCTATCTTAAATATCAGTGAAAGAAGTCATCTTCCTTCCCTGGGTTCCAGCATGCCACCACGAGTAGCTTAAGAAGTGTGTGACAGAAGAAAGAGCATTCTATTTCAATCTAGGAAAACCCTGCATATCTAAGCCCCTATGTACTACCTCCTGCTTCCTTGGTCAGTTATTTGATGTATTTCCCCTTTTGGGGGAAAATATGGGTAAGATTGCCTAGTGCGTGGTGTGCAGCAGAAGAATCATTCAGTTTGTGAAAACATGTCTTAAACTGTAAAGTGCTGTGCACATAAACATAAGGCAGGGTATGGTACACACTGTTACCCAGATGGCTGTTATGGACTGCTTCATTTTAAAATAGAATCAACTTTTGTCCTTTCATTAGTCTAGCCTCAGAATCCTTTCCATGGCAGTCTAGCTCCTGCAAGTCCTTCTTTTCTGAGAACTCTGGGAGCCAGCTGCTGCTTTGGCACGTAAAATCAAGCAGTTGGAATAGCCAGAACACGTATTGAATCTACAACTTCTATGAATTTTTGTGAAATATTCATATTCCCAAGAGAATGTTCACCTGTTTTAATGGTAGTAACATTTCTCTACTTCTGCATCTCCAAATTGAGTTAACTGCCTGAAAGCCCCAACTTTTTTCCTAGCTCTAAGGCATACCTTTTCACACATGCACGAAGTGTGGCTTTGCTCAGCCAACCTGAGAGGAGCTTTTATGTGCACGACTATAGACGAACGTTGTCCTAAGATTCCCCCAAAACATAGCCTTTTCTTCATTTTGGAGGTTTTTCAGAGGAGTTTTGGAAGTTGTCATTTTTTTAAAGAAAGCGTGAGATACTTGACAAAATGATCAAGTGGACTTCACCCTGCTTATCAGCCCGCACCCTGCCGCCTCTCGCCACGCCTGTGGGTGCAGGTGTGGAAGTGGGCACAACAGGTGGGACTCTGGTTCTGCCCAGATACGCCTCTCCCTCAGCCTCCGCCAGCCTCTTTTGTCTGTTGCTGCGCTTTCCTCACTGGCTTTAAGAGAAGGTTAGGTTTGACACTGAGGGGAATGGAGGAGAAAAACGTTTTTATTTCTTCCTAGATCCCAAGGACATTTGTTCTATAACAAAAGTTGAGAAAAAAAGCAAGAATCCAAATTAGATGAAAAATGAATGACTTCATGCTTCCCTTTTCAATGTATGTGTGCCAGAATTTAAATTATTCCAATGCATTGCACTTTTTTCATTGTTTTGCAAAAGAGGAAATTTTTATTTTATCATTTCATTAACCACTCAAGAACTGCAAGAAATGATAAATTGTGTCAAAAACTACATACAGATCATGTATTCATTAAGGATAAATTCTATATATGAAAGCCTTATGTTGTGGAAGACATAGCATATTTGCGATAGCATTTGTAATCTCTCTGCAGCAGAATAGCTAGACTTTTTGTGCCTTGAACTCTGATCGGCCTAAGTGTTGATTCACAGTGGGTGAGGAGAGACTAACCAGTCGTTCTGCAGAAGGTACTCTCTCATGTTTGCTGTCTATTCGAAGACATCCACATAAATCATTTGATCATTTTGTCATATCTCAAGGTCTCAATTGGCCATTATTGATTTTTAAATTAGCTGTGCCTTTGCTGGTAAAGAGGAACCTAAATTACTAATTTGTTCTTCTTTTATTTCAATTCCTTACATTCTAAAAATACCATCAAGGTACAAGACATTTCCATCACCCTCGTCCTTCCTCTGCCTCATCCTCTTCCAGAAGCACTCACTGTTCTGGATTTTGTTTTGCTTTGTTTTGTTTTGCTAGAGGGTAGTTTAGCATGTTTTAGAACTTCGTATAAATGGAGCCATTTAGTATGTTCTTTGTCCACTTATCATAATATTTTGGTGTTATAAAATTGTTCTTTTTTTATTGCTGCATAGTATGCCCATTGTCTGACTGTACCACAGTTTGTCTCTTCTCTTGGTAGACACCTAGGCTGTTTCCAGTTTTTGCCTCTTGAGAATAAAGCTTCTATGAATGTTCCACTACACATCTTTCGGTGGTCATGTTTCCATCTTCTTGGATAAATATCTAGGAGGGGAATTGTTGGGTCATAGGGCAGATATGTGTTTAATCTTAGAAGAAACTGCAAGACATTTTTCTAAAGTATTTGTAGCAGTTTACACTTTCACTAATGATATCTGAGAGTTCCTTTTTCTTTATCTCCTCACCAATGTTTTGTGTTATTCATTTTGTTAATTTTAGCCATTCCAGGAGATGTACAGTGTGTGACTTTTTAATATACAAATTTTCAAGAATTCTAAGGTTAATTTGAATGCTATGAATTATTCCAAGTTTTACCTACATCTTTTGGTATTTTTTAAAAAATTAGAAAATCTGGGCTCTTTTTACTTGCATGGATATTTTTAATTGGTTTGAGTTGAGATATTTAACAATTAAAGATAATAGATAGTGATTAAAGATAGAAGGTAATGAAACATAACTAGACAGTTATGAGCCTTCGTCTCATTTAATGTGGAAGCATGTTTTCAATAGGTTGGTTTGATGTTCATTAGCTAAGTCGTTTATTTATTTATTCATTTGTAAACCATTTTTTATTGTGATTAACAGCGCTGTCAATAGAATATTCTGTGTTGATGGACATGGTCGTTCTGTGCTATTAAACATGGGCAGCTACTGGCAACCTGTGGCTGCTGAGCACTTGAAATATGGCTAGTGCTATTGAGCAACAGATTTTTAAATTTTATTTTGTTTTAATTACGGCTAGTGGCTACTGTATTGGATAGTGCATGTCTAAATAAGTATACTCAGGTATTATCTGGTCTTGTATTATATTGTAAAATAAAGAAAATGTCTTTCTTATTTATATACTAGAAAATGCAAACCTGGCTGAAGTCATTGCCTTTAACGTCACTTAAATTTTTGATATTTGAAATTTTATCTTTCTGTTATTTTTTAATGGAAGTTTTTATCGATAATTTATTGACTCACATGCAGTTATAAGAATTAATAAAGAAAGATCCTGAATGCCCTTTACCTATGGGTTTCCCCACTTGTAACATTTTGCAAAACTATACTAGAAAATCAACCAGAACAATGCAATCAAGCCCCAAATTGTGAAGTTATATTTAGTGTACATTTAGTCTAATGCTTAGATTATTTAGAATAATAGCCACCTATAAAAACATTCATTCTACCGATCAGCTGTTTCTATGCATAAAATAAAATGAGCAGCTGATTTAGACTGCTTTCTGTTTATGGTGTTTGAAACTTTCTTATATGTTCTATTTATGTTATAGGCACATGTGCTTTTTTAATTGGTCGGATCATTACTGAGCAGATTGAAAACATAAAGACGATGAATGAAGTCATTTGGTTTCAATGATTGTGTGATTATGAAAGGTATGATGTCTCGGTGTGAAGAAAGAAAACAAAAGATTCTAATTAGACGGTGTTCTCTTTTACTATTGAATATAATGGGATAAAATAAAATATTACTTGTTTCTGTTTCTTCCAATCTAGAATCTTTTATAGATCTTAAGGAATAACTGTGAATACTGCTTTTTTGGGTCAATTCCCAGAAGTGTGGTAACATCTTAAGTGATGCTGGAGCACAGATAAGTAAGTTGACAGTAAAAATATTACTTTCATCCTTCAAAATAATCTTTTAATAATGGATGTTATGTAAATAAATGTTTTTGGTAGTGGATTTAAGAAGGATGTAAGTACAGTAGGATATTTTGTGGCCTTCCTAATCTTATCCTAGGTCTGCCCAACTTCTTCTCAGTGACCCAACTCCATTCGTTTTTTTTTTTCTCCTCAGCCCATGTTAAGGATCTCTCTGCTTTACACAAAGTATTAACTTGAACAAATTTGACCTATGTTTTCTGTGCTTGCTGTATTTCTCAATGAAATGGGTTGATTCTGGGGTAAAAGATTACAACTTTTCTAGCACCTGTCGGGCTGCAGTCTTTGTGTATCCTGAGTCATTTGGAGATGAGAAGCCACCTGAGAAGTTAGGACAGCATCAGCTGCCACTGTTAAAACTCCTTCAGGATGCATCTATTGATGCTGGGGGATGTGAAGATGAATTAGTCGATAAGAACTATTTCTCATCCTTATTGAGCTTAGGTTCTCATAGAGGAGGTAGACATGTGTTAGACGAATTCAAGGTAGCACCAACAGTGAGGGCATAGGAAAGAGAGCAAGCCCATCCATCTTCATGTGTTTAGGTGGTGGCATTTGTGTATAGCCTTACAGGCTAAGCAGGATTTTTGTTGGGTAAAGATGGCAGGAATAGGCATTCTAGATGGAGGGGCTGATAGGGATAATGGTCCACAGACCAGAAATACCAGAAATGTCTGTATATTTAGTTTCTAGAGAGGAGGGTACAGACTTGGAATCAGCATGGGGATAGAGAAAGATTGTGACGGTTCTCAATCAGGGCTGTGGCTTTTGGACATTTTTTGTGATAATGCTTATTTTCATACTTAAATGTACTTTTCATTCAGTTTTCTTAATTTTTCTACAGATTCTCTTCTCTTATTATATCAGCATATCTTAAATATTAATTGGGCTCCAGAAAAGATGATCTTACAATACATCTGATTTTAAAGAGATACTTCCATTTTGTGGAATGTCTAAAATCAGATGGAATTTGGTGAATCTCACACCTCTCTTTTACCTTTTATAGTTTTCATTGTTTGTGGATATATTGAAATAGATTTTTAAATATTTCATAATTTTGTCAGTATTTAAGTAATATGAGACTGCTTATTTCATTGTCATTTGATTAATGATTTTACAAAGCAATATATTTTTTATATCATAGAGGACCTCTAAGAGGAATTCTTGAGCTAGGATGAAGGTACAAGGACTTTAATATTAGATTGAAATTTAAATTATCCACAATTGAGGTGCTTACATTAAATTACAATAGAACACAGGGTGAAGGGCTGTTTTGTGAGGGAGTGAGTAATGATATGGTTAAAATATTTCCAGACAGTTTAAATACTGTACTGTCAAAAATAGCAATGTACTGGTTGTGTGTATATGGAAAAAAAACAAAGTAGTTGTATGTATAATATAGATGAAATCACCTGGAATTCATTCAATATATAGGATGGAACTACCACATAGGACTTGTTCAAATTTATGGCATGTAATTGGGGATTAATACTGAGTGCTGACTATGTTCCTAGTACTGTGCCAAGCATTTGTCTCAGTTAATCCTCAAAACGATAAAGCAGGTATTATCTCCATTTTACAGGTGAGGAAACTGTGGCTTGAGGCCGTACATACTTAATTCAAGATCACTTATTGCTAAATGGGATACTGTAATTTGAACCTAGCTCTGTTTGCCCATAGAGCCAATGCTTGTACTACCAGTAATTACACCAGGTCAGTTTTTGAAAGAGTGTGCAGGTACCTAGGAGGATACCCAGTAGGGCCAAGTCCCTCATGTGGGGGAGTGGTACATGGAGAAGAGGGGCTTCGAGTACCAAAAGCAACCTTCATGATTTGGCCTAAAAGATGGCCCAGCTCCCCTGGAGAGGACTTTGCTCTGATGCAGGGGCTGGATCAGGGGCAACCAACAAGTCAGAGTTGTGTGTTGGTATGAGGACTTACGTAACCACTTCCTCTGGAAAATCTGAAGTGATGATATCTAACAAGCGGATCACCAGACTGTCCTCTTACACTGTTAGAGGCTTTGAGCAAGTACTATATCAGAGACATGATGCTTCCTCTCTCTTTTGTCTATGAAATGTGTTGAGTGTTTAGGCCAGACTCTAAATGGTTTGTGACAGACACAGAAGCACTTACATGGGGAATGCAAATTTCTTAGAGTGAAGAGCAATGCCAGTTGTGATTGTAAGAAAGTAACTTAAAATTTCATCATTTGGGGTGAATATATATTGTTAAGGCATTTCCGATCAGTAATGGATTGGAGAGAGGAACAACATGTCCACACTGAACCAACCTGAGCATCAGTCAGCCCCATCTATGGGATAGCAGAATCAGTGTCTGGGAGTTCCTGAACAATCTGTCTCTAGATTTCCAAATGTTCACAGCATGATCTGATGATGTGCTGCCATTTTATCCAGTAGATTCTGATGCTGAGTTTGGTCTGAAGACTACCATAACAAAATCATTTCCCTTTGCATGTCCAAGTGAGGAATTTGATCTTCTAAATGAATGGTTAGAGAGGCCAGCCCCATGACCTAGTGGTTAACATGGGTGCACTCCGCTTTGGTGGCCTGGGTTCGCTTCCTGGGTGCAGACCTACACCACTTGTCAGTGGCCAAGCTGTGGCAGTGACCCACGTACAAAATGGAGGAAGATTGGCACAGATGTTAGCTCAGGGAAAATCTTTCTCAGCAAAAATAAATAAATGAATGGTTATAAATTGACTCAGTTTTTTTCGTGTTTATATCTAATTTGATCTTCCCTATAGTCAGTGTTCTGTAGTCAGTATCCATATTATATTACATATAATGTAGTCCACAATATATTATGGATATATATATATATATATTTTATTTTTTAGTCATTGGAGAAAGGTATAAAATTTTTCTCATTATAATTCTAAGTTAAATAAAAAGCAGAAAAATGCTTTCCCTGAGTTCAGATGTCCTTATTTTGAGATTTTTCAAGGTCTTCTATCTGTGAAGTTAATTGTTAACCTTGTTTCATATCATGCATTCTTTCCAAAGCTCTAAATATATAATTTAGTGTTCTGTACAGCTATTACTCAATATCATCTCTGTATCTCCTTTACCTCTCGTAACCCTGGTGTCTGGAAGGCAGTGAATACACTTTGAATTGCTTGTTTAAGAAAGTATATAAGATAGATACATTCTAAAAGGTTATCTATCAAATCATATTTTCCTATAGACTTTAATCTATCATATCAGAATTATGGCTGATTCTGTTTCCCAGTGTCTGGCCACAGCCCTGAGTAGTCCAAAGACCTCTGAGAGCCATCGTTGGGATACAGTCAAGAACTCAGCTGTTTAACTTTTTAAAAGACCTTATTAAAATTCTCTCTATTCTGATCCCTCACCTTCATTCAAACCACAATCTGAGAGAAACTTCATACCCTGGCCACCAACCTGGAATGGATGACTTTGGACTATAAAGATTGTTGGACAGGAATGGGGGAGCTAGTACATTTTTATATGTAGCTCTTTACTTTCCAACTTTATAAATCCATATAGCAAATGTTGTCTAAAATATTAGAATATTCTCTTTTAGGTCCCTTTTAAAAATGTGTACCATAATAAGGATTTTAGCAATATTAACATATTTTATATGTATCTACTTAAAATGATTATATAAAGTAACAAATATTTAGTGGGCATTAATACATGCCAGACAGCGTTTCTGTTAAGAAATCATGAGAAGTAAAACTAGAATCAGAATAACAGTTTCTTACAGAGAATATCAGAATGACAGCAGATTTTACATGAATAAAGTAGTTTCTCCTCTCCAGGCTATAAATGACGTCCAGAGGTAGTGGTAGTAGAGTGTAATAAAGACCAAAAGAAGAAAGGCTTAGAAAAATAGGAATTTAATAGGAAAGTATTTTAAAAAAAAATTAAAGCTACTCCAAATAAAGAAATACGTTACTAGGAATGTACTAGTACATTGTATTATTTACTGCAGAGTAAAGTTGCGGATGACAGTGCTACTGTAGTGTGTGCTCAATGGGAAACTCAGGGTCTTGAAAAAGTTTAAGAAATTAAGGAAAAAGTAACTAAACATCACTTATAACAGAGTGAAAAGGTCAAAGAAAAAAAGATGAGCAGGGTCACTTCCCTATATGTAAATACGGGTGAGGACTGAATAAAAACTAATGCTTGTAGACAAGAATTGGATTTCATTGCTTAATATTCGGAAGCATACTGAAATATTGATAGTAACGAAAAAAGATATAAATACTTTGTCAAACCCAAAGTAAGATCAGTAAAAATAATACATATAAAAAATAGTGTGCAAAGCAGTCCTCTAAGATAGATTTTGTCTCTTAAAACATAAGCACAGAGACAGTTTTGGAAAATAATATGTCAAAGGGCTAAATTCAGGATAGCGTCCATAATTTTTTCCTTAAAAGTAATGTAGAAATTCTCGACATAAGGACTTAAGTGGTAAAAAAACAGAATCGTTAGAAAAAAAATTCTAAGCCATAATCTAGTTACAGGTTTGTAGTTAGCAGGGAGAAATAAAACCAAAATTGAATAGAGCATTTTTTTTTGCCTTTAAATAATGTGCATCATTCGTTTTAATTAACAAGTGAAATAAAGAGTACATGTCAGTCTAGAAAGCTGATTTGTTATGTGTACCATCTTGCAATAAAAATGCTAATTTACTTGATACGGTTTGTAAATAGACAAGTGCTGAAGGCAGGTTTGTATACAAAGTTGAATGAAAGTAAATAAATAACATAGAGATGCAAAAAGTCATTGTATTGCTCATTCTAATGGGTTATTATAAATCAAAAATGATTACATTTTGCAAATTTAGAGCAAGGAAATGACCATCCTCTCTTGAAACTGACGAACCTCAAAATTTTGAAAATGTTGTGTTTTGACAATGTAAGTGCGGGAAAAAGTACCAGAAGTAATAATAAGCTAGAACCTGTTAGAGAGATGTTTGAAATCTGGAATTGGTTTTACAGGATGTGTTCCAGGTTCATGCGTGACAGTAGCTAAGCAATTATTTGTGTTAAAAGGGCATTGACCCTTTCAGGATATATATCTTCCAAACCAGGAAAATGTGGAATAAAAATGAGTTTGTTATGTTTAAGTTCATATAAAAAGTTTTAATAAAGTTGTTTTCACTCGGCCCAGGTGGTGAATGGTGATAACTATTTTACCTGGTGTATTAGTTATCTGTTGCTACATAACAAATTACCCAAACTTAGTGGCTTGAAACAACATTTATTATCTCACATTTTTTGTAGATTAGGAATCCAATAGTAATTTAGCAAAGTCCTTTGCTTTAGAGTCTGTCATAGGCTGAATTGCGTCCTGCCCAAAATTCATATGTTAAAGCCCTAACCTTCAGTACCTCAGAATGTTGACCGTATTTGACAATGAGATCTTCAAAGAGATAATTTACTTAAAAAGAAGCAGAGTGGAGCCTAATCCAATATGACTGATATCCTTATAAGAGGAAATTTGGTCACAAACCTGCGTGCAGAGGAAAGACCAGGTGAGGATACAGAGAGAAGGTCGCCATCTGCAAGCCAAGGAGAGAGGCCTCAGAAGAAACCAAATCTGCCCACACCTTGATCCCATACTTCTCGCCTCCAGAAGTGTGAGAAAATAAATTCTGTTGTTTAAGCCACCTCACCGTCTGTGGAACTTTGTGATGGCAGCCATAGCAAACTACCACGGGGTCTCACAGGCTGCAGCCATCGCAAGGTCTGACTGGAGAAGGATCCATGCATAAGCACACTCATGCGGTGGTTGGGGGAATTCATTTCTTTGCAGCCTCTTGAACTGAGGGCCTTACTTCCTCAAAAGCTGTTGGTCTGAGGCCATGTGGGAATCTCCTAAGGGCAGCTTGCTGCACCCCGGCACTGCCTTTATTAGAGCAAGAAAGCAAGAAGGGAAAGATTGAGAGGAGGAAGAAGTAGGAGTTCCAGTCTTTTATAATCCAGTCTCCAAGTGACGTCTCATCACATATGCTGTATTTTAATTGTTAGGAGTGAGTCTCTAGGTCAAGCCCAACACACGAGAGGAATGGATTATATGAGGGTTGAATACAAGGAGATGGGGCTCATTAGGGGCAATTTTAGAGGCTGCCTGCCACACCTGGTTGTCTGAAGGTTGTAGAGTTTTCATAAGTATATATTTGCCATTAAGTTTATCTGTATAATAAAAAAATATCAGAGCATAGGTGGAGTCTCATCATGTGGTAATGATTATATGTAGTTTGTAAACCATTTCTTTTTTTTATGGTGGTTAGTGAGTCATTCGATATATATTTTTAAATGCTATAATTGGATTATATAACTTTTAAGTACAAAACTAACAACTTAAGTATAGTTTTAGTTTGTGTAGCTGAAGGAAGTTTAAGGCATATTAGGGCCAATAAATGCCAATAGGCATTGAGCATACCATATATTTAAAAACCATTTTTTTAGGAAGTATCAAGTGTGCAAAAAGTCAATAGAAGCGTATAGTGCAACTCATCGCCAAGGTTTAGCGATTGTTGATTGTCGTATTTATATCATCTTTTTTTTTGGCTGTAAGTATTAAAAGTGTCATTACAGACAACATGGTTTTTCATCTCTAAATATTTCAGTACTCATCTCTTAAACGTGTTTTGCCATATGGCATACTATCATAGTAATACATAGTAAGATTAACAGTTATTGCATACCCAGGTCATATTTTAATTTCCCTTGATTGTCTCAAATATGTCTTCTTATAGCTGACTTGTTCAAACCAGGAACCAATCAAGAACCGTATATTCCGTTTGATTTTGATGTCTCCGTCAGTCTCTTTCAGTGTACTAGATCCCTCCCCCACCCTCTATTCTTTTTCTGTACATTGACTTGTTAAAGAATGGGACTTATTTTAAATTGGTGATTTTTTTCTTTTTCCCAAACATTCCTTTAGCACTAAAGTTATTTATTCACACCAGAATCTTATACTAGAAGCCTAGTTTATTAAGTAGAAGGCATGAAACATAATATAGAGACATCTGCTCTGATTTAGGCAGGGCTGAGAGACCCCTCTCCACAAGCCACCCCCATTCCTACTCCCAGCCACCTTCCTGGCTGAACCCCTGGGTTTGACACAACTTAAAGCTTACCATTTTAAATCATAGATGGTTGAGATTGAAAGACAATGTAGGAAGAGAAGAAAGGAGCATACAGAGTGAACAAGAGAGAAAAAATGAAGCTGCTGGGCAGGATTCAAATCTTACAGCCTTTTCTATGCTCCAGAACCATTGGCTGGTGCCCAGGAACCACGTGCTGAATGGCAGAGTGAGGACAAGGTGACTGAGGGGCCACTTGTCGGCATTGATGCCACAAGCCAACCTCTTCTTCTTATTCTTACTAGCATGACAGCTCCACGTGGGCTGTTCCTAGAACAATGGCCGGCACTTAAACATGCTCAATTAATATTGGCTGAATAAATTTAGATATGAATGAATTATAGTGAACTAACATTTACAGAGCACCTATTTTATATCAGTTATGCTTTGTGCTGTTCACATAGTTAAGATATTCCATGTATCATTAGATGCTTCTGAGGTAGGTACTATTGTCACCATCTTATACATAAAGAAACTGAGCTACAGAGAAGTCTGAATTTGCCTAAGATTACTCAGACCAAGGTCTGGCAAACTCTAAAATTCATATTACTGGCTTTAGTGGAACTAGAACTAGCCAGGAGAACGGGATTTCAATTTCAGCTTTTCTACATGCTATTTATAGACTGTTTCACTTTATGGAAATCATATTTGGTTTTCTGTTTCAATCCCTACATGAAAAATGTAGTTAATTGAGTATGTTTTCATGGATCAGTTGAAGGTAAATTTGATATAAGTAAGAAAAGTGTTGCAAAAAAACCTTCAAACTCTACCCTAGAGTATTATCTGCTATCGACTATACCATTTAGTGTATATTTGGCCCTTTTTAACTTTTTGTTTGACACTAATAACTTCTGAAAGAGTTTATACATGTCATTTTGTGCATGCTATGTCTTTGTAGGGCTATGTAACCAAAACCATTATACACTTTTCCAGGCGTTTCAATGTATAAATGATATTTATAATATACACCCAAAGAACTGTGTGAAATATTTTATACTAAAACTTAGTTGAATATAATAGTGAACTAAAGTGAAAATAATATGGTACCTGATTATTTTATCACATAGTTTTCTTTTAATGGTATTTGCCTTAATAGAATTTGAATTTTTTAAGTATAGTAATTTTATAGGAAAACTTTGACAGTTTAAGTTGGCAATTCCAAATCAGCCCACTCATTGTGTTCACTAAAGTGTTCTTCCAAAAATAAATGAGTAGGCTGGCATTGTGTTTTAAACATCAAGCTAATTTTGGTTAATTATATAAATCTAAAAGCCATGGGCAAGGCAGCAATTCAGTCTTACTAGATGATGATCAGTGAAATGGTAAGACAGCTTTGCTGAATGATGCACATCGAGCTAATAACCTGAATGCATTGTGTCCAAAAGGACAGTGCCTGGCAGAGCATCAGATAGGAAGCCTTCCCAGAGCTTTAATAAGGGGCTTGTGAAATCTTGCAAAAGAGGGTACAAAGTTAGAAACAGTAGTAACAGCTCTGATCGGAATTCAAAAACATTAGAGAAAAAAATTGGTTACCATGCCTAGCTAGTAATTCTCTGTTAAATAATGGAAAGCTGGGTTGAGCCGCCTCATGGGCCATCTCTTACTTGCTCCTTATCTCTAGTTTTTGTTTAAATAAAATGAGGGTGCTACATTATGTGGAACTTTCATTTAAATTAGTTGAAATTAGCATTCTGCCACAAGCCAACAGGAAATACAGATGCAGAATAAGAATGTGGTGCGGGCAGGAGAGTTTAGAGAACTTGACTCTCTAATGGACTTTCCCATTCAGAAAAGAATCATGACTCGCTTTGTACATGATTGTAAAGTAATAATGGGCAGAAATTATGAGATTTTTACTGTAACTGAGTTCAGTGGGTGGATTTATGTTCATATTTATAAAATAGGAGGTTGAATTGATTAAAGTGCTTTTATGATTGCACATGGATTTCTTTAACCCAGTATTCCATCTCATGCCTCAACCCGGTGTGCAGTTATTGAGAAAACATCTTTGTGCTTGACGGTTGCATGATTTTCTTATCTTTGCTGAACAATCTGTGATTGTCTCTTGGATTTATTCAGGAAAGGGGTACATCTCTCCTTCATCCAGATTCCTTTGGATGAGCCAAGAATGACTGCTCAGGCTCTTTTATTTCATGAAATAACAGATGTGACTGAGCTTTCTTTATTTCGGTGACCACAGGTTCATTGTGAAGATCCATGACATTATTTGTAGAAGTGACTCACAGAGATTTTCTATTGCTGTAGAATCGGAACAATTGATTCATATGATCATTTTCCTCAGCTTTGTACCACCTGATTTTTACTGACTCATACCTTCACAAGCAGTTGAATGAAAGTACCCTAGAAGACAGACTTAAAAGCCATTCACAGTAGCTGGGTTTTTTTTAAGTGATTCCTGGTTCGCTCTGTTAATATTATCAACTGACTTTATAATGTTAAAATATCTTAACAGTTCAGCGTATCCCAAGAAAATTGTTTTCCTGTTCATTGTGGTCTTTTATAGAGTTTGAACTGCTGGCAGAAATTTAAATGACAGAATTATTTGTGCGGCACACCCAGGCTTGTCCTGCAATGTCACTTTAGATAAAGCAAAAATTTTCCAATTACTCTATTTAACACACTGCTTCTCAACTCTCCTAGTCATATGTTAATTATAAAACAAATGATGTATAAAATTTCATTTCTTTTTAATCATCTTTTTAAACACACATTGTAAAATCGTTCTTTGAATAAAACTAACATGTTAATATTTTCCCTCTAGAATAAATTCTATGAAAGATAAATGTGTTTCATAATGCACCACAAGTGTGAAATAGATTGATAGGAATTATACAAGAAAGCATCAGACTTGTAAAGGTAACAGTATGTTTGACTGTGGCTGAAGTTACTTTGTCATATCCCCACATGTAAGGGACAGTAAAGCAGCTGCAGTGTGTGCCCAAAGAGGAGGTTTTTTTAATTTCAGAAGATGAAGTATGCTTCCTCTCTTGCCTTTTCTGTGAGCCAGGCTTGTTGCTTCTCTTGTTGGCACCACCAAAATCTGCACAACTTCAGCCTCCTTTTTTGGGAGAGTTGGTTTTTCTTCGTCTTCCATGATGTGAGTTACGTATTAGAAAGCCCTGAGCATTTGTTAATGCATTGATTCCATGATAAAAACTACAGCCAGGCGAAAATCACTTCCTTCTTGGGGCAGAAAATATTCTGGTCCCTGGTCTCTTCTGACAGCCTCAGCTCACTTTTTTGGTAGGATATAAACCCCTGACAGTTGTACAGTAGGACTCTCAGAGCTGCTTCACCTCACATCAAGAGATCTGGGCTCTGGAAATGAACCGTACGTTGTTTAATCCAGAGAGATGGAGAGCTAGTTGGCCTGTGATTCTGACTAACCTGGGTTCAACTCTGCGTCTGCCGGGCACCTGCTCTGAAACCAGAGCGTAGTTATATTTTGCTTTTTCTGGGCCTGAGTTTCTCATCTGTAAAATGAGTACGATAATCTAAAGCAGGAAGACTTGTTTGTAGAATTCAATAAAAGAATGTGTGTAAAGACTCCAGCCCCTCAGTGCTTTTAGGTTCAGCACATGTTAATTTCCTTCCTTCTCCCCTTGAAGGTCAGAAGGTCTGGACAGTGGCCCGGGATTACAGTGCTGTGGGCCAGTGTGCCATCTGATGGCAGAAAGCACTAATTGGAGCTCTGCATGTCAGTACACAATAAAGCTTGGCTCTCAGGACAGAAAATCGTGGATCCTCTCACCTTCCTTGATGGTCAGAAGGCTGTAACAGTAAGATTCTTGCCTGCAAGATGGGCTAGCAGGAATCCTTAGAGTAAATAACCTGAATGTGTTTGTCTACCTACCTGATTTGTTACGAAAATAAACAGATCTATTATTCCTCTAGGCAAAAGTAAAGATCACTGGTCAGTATCTAGACTTGACTCTACCACGAGCTATCTGAAAACTTGGACACATTCATTTGTCCTTTGGTTCACTCACTCATGTGTTTATGTCAGCAAAGATGTATCGAATATTAATATATGCCAGACTTTTGCTGGGTACCCAAAGATTAGAAGGTCAACCATGTACTCTCAAGGAGTTGATAGGCTTATGGAGGATACATATGTGTGCAAAGCCCAGAGGAGTGAATATCAATAGAGGTACATCACACTGAGCCTCCCTCCGTGCTCCTTTAGTGCCACCTCCCGTCTCTATTACATTGACCCATTCTTCTTTTCAGCCTTATCTCTCATGTAGTAGAAGGCACATGGTAGGAGGTCAATAAAGTATTTCTTAAAGTGAATTTAATTGATATGAGTACACCTTGGACATAGGTAATTACTCACATCTGTAGAGATGGGCTGGTAAGCGTCCTCAGCCTCGGTTGTGTCCTATGTGTCATGAAGAGGTTCGTGTTCTTTGGAATTTCTGTTCATTACTGCTGTTAAAAATTGAATACGTAATGATTTACCAGAAACTGATATAATCAAATATGAATTAATGAACTGTTGTTTGTTGTCTAAGCAGCAGTTATCAATTAACCAAGAACTGAATTGTAAGTTGCTGGTTTTTGTTGTATAGGTTGCATAACTTATAGCATTTTTCTTACTATATTCTGAATACGGAGAGAAAAATTTTAAGTGCCTTTTGCCAATTACGTTACAAAAAGAGGTAGAGAAGGAACTGAATGTATGACTGTAAATGCAATTCAACTGAAAAACAGTAGTCATCTGAATTTGAAGTTGTTAATACTTTTTAAATTTCTCGATAGTCTTTCAAGATTCTTAAAACACTTGTCAGCAGCAATCACAATGGGAAAAACATTGAGAACCGTTGGGGCCATTTTCACTCTTGTGTTTCCCTTATCAATGGGTTCTTTACAAAAATATCCCTTGGCATGAAGAAAACTCTATTTATACATCCTAAAGGTTATAAACCTGGTATCATTTATTTAAAAGCTCAATATTCCTTCAAAAAAGTCATCAATTTTGCAATGCTGTAATCTCTATAGAAGACTGCCTTTTGGTGCTGATATATTTCTTTGATCCTTTTGGTAATGTGTAATGGCTAAAATTTATTTACCTGACCATACTCGTAAGCGAAGTTATTATAATTTTTGTTGACTTAAAGTTATCTTCTTCCTTCACATGCTGCTTATCTTTAAAATGACCCAATTATTCTGATTATTTACTTCTTTCAAGTGCTATATGTTTGCATTTGTAGCACATAGAATATTTATAATAATTTTTTCCTTGTAGTTTGCTAGGTGTGATTTTTTACCCCTTAGCTCTGTGTTTCCTTCCTTTTCCTTCTAACTGCTTCTCTCACTTCTTTGTTGTTTTGTATTCCTCATATTCGCTACACAGTCCTTCAACCCTCATCCTTCAGGACCGTGCCCTTGGTTTCTCTTCTTAGTCTTGCAAACCCTGCTCTTCCTATCACTGCCGTGTCACCTACGCCCGTTTTGTATCCCTTCCTTGCTACTCTGTCTTTTCACCTAACCCTGTCTTTCCTTGACTTTTATTTTCCTTCTCTTATCACCACTCTTGGAGTTCTTTAGATTACTCCTGCCAAATGACTTTTAGGCAATTGCCTGGTATTTCTGTCCATGTGGGTATCTACATGCGCACACACACTGTGTTTAATTTGGGACTTTCTTCTTTGTTTCCTGGCGCCTTCCCAGAAGGGACGATGTCACCATCCTCTCCGTATGCTGCTAACGTGCTCAGTGAATATTTGTTGAAGGAATAGCCCATTTGACTTTTCCACTTTTATTCATCCTGCACGTACTCTTGTACTGAAAGATACGTTAGGCTTGCCTGCAGTATTTATCTTGAACACATTTCCTTTTGATTTTCCTGTTACATAAAATGGTTCTATTTGTAATTGTTGTCCAAGCCTATCACATAGTAACCAAATAATCTAGAAGAGATATTCAGAAAAGTTAATGAAAACTTTTAGATGTTAAAATCTTACCTCTACTTCAAGGCCCACCTCAAGAATTACTGCCTCTAAAATGAATGAATCTCTTCCTATTTTGCATCCATGACACAATTTCTATATATTTTATAGCATTAATATTATATATGGTTATTTTTATATTTGTGTTTTCCTGTTAGTTCCTTGAAAGGGCGGGAATCATCTTTGCATCTCCCAGAGCATTTAGCATGATACCCTACATGGTATTACCATTGAATCTTTATCATGGTATACCCATTGAATCTTTGACTGAATTGAGAAGTATAATGAATGTAGAAAATGAAAATTCAGAAATGTTGATATTGAACCAGATCTCTTCATAAGGCATAAAACAGAAAGAAGCAGTGGAACCTAGGGCAAAGATTGGAACTTAAATTGAGAACACCCAAAGTATAGGACTTATCTCAAGAAACACTGATTTTTGAAGCTTTAAAATGCATAACAAGTATTTGAATGTTTTGCAGTTGACTTTTCTTAATTGTGAAGGAAAAAATGCAAATAAAAATATTTGATAATGACTGAAAGTGTATAAATGTACATGAAGTGCTCATTTTTTTAAACTGGGAAAGGACACAGATGTTATAATATAAAGAACCATAGAATGTGCTCATCCATGTTTGAATGAGTTGAAACTTTTGTTTCAATTCAGTATAATTAACTACAGTTTGAACAGTCCTCCTTGCATTTGCATATAACCACAGGCCCTAGTTTTATGGAGGAAAAAAAACTGCTGTCTCTCATGTTTCACCCCCTTTTGTCCCGTGGGGCTAGTGTCACATTCTGTCTCCTCTCCTTTTGGGACTGTAATTAAACAAGGGGCTAAAAGAAAAAAAGTGAAGAAAAGTCAAAGCCTTGACAGTTTGAACTTCAAAAGCTGGGGAGCAAGAAAGAATGAAATGTCAGTGTAAAGGGAGGGACAGGCTGAGTGGCGTTCTCAAGGAATTGGCTCCAACAGGTGCCTGCAGCTCTGGCCCAAGGAGCACAGGTGGCCTGGGACTCAGTTTCTCTTTCTGCTCATTGCTTTCCCCAACTAGCCTCCACCCCTTCTCTCAAACATATTTTAATAAGCAAAAATTAGCATAAAAGGGGAATTAATGCACATATGAACCTGTTTCTCTTACCTTAATGGGGTTTACCAGAGACAATATCATGTATGTACGTATGCTCTATTACTTGATATACGGGGCCTCAAAGTCCTTCCCATTCTTGTTATTTCTAAGTACACTTGATTTTTCTTTACTATAATTGACGTTCTTTTTGATATTGCTCATAACTTTCTTTCCATGTTAACCCTTCTAGGTGAACAGGTAACTGTATTTACAAACTAAAAAACTGCAGAACAAGTCATTTTTATTTCTCTAGGGAAATAGGATCATGTTAACTCTGATAGTAGTTAGCAAAAAGTGCACTTCAGAAAAATTATGAGGATATATTAATGCTTTAAAATTTCTTTGAACAATTGTTGAAAACTAGATTTATTCTCCCATAGGAACTCAGTGAAATTCTGTTAAAGGATAAGTTTCTCGGCTGTTATTAAGTTTTCATTTTTTATGATGTCAACATTATTTTAAGTTAGAAATAAGATATTTTCGTCAGTTTGAAGCCAGCTAAAATTACTGCTTTATGAAGTGTGGTAAGGAATGAATGCCATGCTGACTTGATTCAAGTCAAATTCTTATCCATCCTACAACAAGGATAATGGTGCATTTATGTTTGTATGTAAATTTGTCAACATATACTTTGCTTTTTCACAAAGACTCTGAACCCTTCTGGTTGATACTCTAAACTGGAAGATTTAGGGCTTAGCTTCACTCATATTTTATTTTTGAATTGTTAGTCATGAAGTTTTAGAGTATCTTGTTTCCTCTTTCCATAAGTCTGGCATAAAATATGTATTCTTGATAGTTACAGGACTTCCAATAACAGGAAGAAAAGGAATTAAAGATTGTGCTCATTTAGTGTGCTACTCTCTACCAGGCTTTGGTCTGATTTAATCACTTATTATTTTGCTTTAGAATAACAATTTCTGAAATTTTTCACCAGCATGTTAGGGTGAAATTTAGCTATTTCACAGGCCAAGAAATCAGTCTTGATTTTTTTTTCCTTTTGACAGTACTTGGGTTCAAAATTCAAAATTGATTTCAAAGCCAGAATGTTAAAAAAAAAAAAAAAAGAAAAAAAGAGAGGAGTACTCATTTTAAAGAGTACAAACTTGTCTCTTTATGTTGTACATAGTGTGAAATTTAGTCGTCTGTATATGTTATGTGTGTATACATGTATTTTAAGTTTAAAAATTCAGTGTATTTCTCCCCAGATGGAATTTCTTAGGGAGGTAATTCCTGACAAAATCATAAGAAATGTTGAGCTTTATTGAGGGGTGAAGGGGTTGGGCTGTGTTAGGAGAGAAGAACCAGACGTTATCCAAAACTTTAAAAAATATGTTATCATACTTATTGTCATAGCTTCATATTTAGTCTTCCTAAGATGTCATTTCTAGTCAGACCAGGATCCTCTGAAAGTTTTACATGTTATTTAGCAAATCTGAATGCAGGCTGTCTTCAATTTACAAAATAACTTGTATTTCAAAACTTGATTCTGTAAGTACTTTGAAACATTTCCTCAAAGATATTTCCTTAACTAAATAATGTTATTCATAGCATAGAGTTCCATCTTGAGATGCTAGGAATCTGTTTTCATTTTCTCTTAGAGAACACACTTTGGCTCCCAGGAAGGTAATTCATTCTGTGACTGAAGTTGTGGGCTTTCGTTTCACGAGGTCCGACAAGTGTAGAGCTATCTCCTGCCTTCCCATGTCTTGGCCTTTGCAGTCGGCTTTGGGTGCAGATGACTAGGGTAGCTGCTGCCACAAAGCTAGCAGGATTTCTGGCATGCGTGTTGGGGTGGGGTAGGGCTAATGGGAGCAGCCTTCCTGAGGTGCGGATTATTTTAAATTCGGGCACCATTTGTAAAACTTTTATTTCCTGTTATTCGCTTGAACTTTACAGAACAAAGAAAAGAACACATATAATTTTGATGTAGATTAATTTGTTAGAGATTGAGATCTTTATTATAATATTTAAAATCATGTAGTAATTCACATACCTGTGAGGATGACCCATAGCTATGAGGATTCCAGGGTGTATTATTTTCTATACAGCTATGATTCATATCGTTGTAATAATGTCCTCTTTGGGTACTCATTACCTTGCTTGATATTACAAAGTAACAGACTTGAATTTGTTAGAGCTGAAATCTAAACTTTTATTTATGATAATATTCCATTGTATAGGATTTTATGCTAATATTTATTTAAAAAATATGGTGATGCTGATCTTCAAGTTGCTGCTATATATCTGGTTCCCCTCAAATGTTTGATTTTTAAAGAACAGTACAGAAGATATTACTCATGGATATTTTGATTCTTTTATAAGTTGAAAATTTGCTTCTAAAGCTCAAGTGAAACAAATGCTATTAAATGTTATCAAGTCACTAAACATACAGTAAATTATGCTGAGCCTTAATCTTGCTTGTAATAATATAGAAACCAATGTAATCAATTATTTTAACTAGAGTAAAAGACAGCTGTCAATATTCCTGAAACTTTATAAAAGAGAAATTTATCACTGGGTTATGCTCTTAAAGTTATAACTTAGCAGTAAATCATGTCGTAGTGTAAAATAGTAAAACTATTGCATTCCCTTATACTTCTGTGAAGTGTTACCCCAGGTTCTCTTGAACAAATAATAGAAAATTGGGGTACACTTCTGAAGGATTGACATTTGTTTCTCAGGAACAGCCTATTACTAATTGTGGGAAAGAGAGAGTGCCCACACTCGTCTATTTTCATACAATTCCACTTGCTAAGCAGACACCATTAGGTAACTGTCGTTAACAGACTGGAGTCCTTCATCTAGTTTTGTGTAGGGTTTGCTGGGACTGTACCATCAGTAGGAAGAGGAAATCCCTGTCCCTGTATTACTGTAATGCCATGATTTGTAATTCTTATACTAGGTCTTTTAACTTTATGCAACTGTGAGTAATAAGAGTAAACTCTCCTATCTTGGTCTTTCATTACTATATTCTGGGTTCAACTTTAAGATCTGTAAAATGCACATCATAAGACCCGCTACCTCAGAGTTGTGAGTATTTAAAAAACACTTCAAAAACTCACAGTTTAATATATCCAAATTAATCAGAGCCTGCAATTACTAATTTGTATGCAGAATTCCAGTAGTTAATAGGAAATCATCAACAAAATAGCACCTCACTCCAATGGTGCCCCCACCGTGGAGATGCTCCTCTCCCGCCTCCCCCCGCCCCCAGGAAATAAATATTCTCAGGTCAAATATATGAAGGCTCGCAGAAAATGTTCACAGTAAGGAGTCTAAGGTTCTGGGTTGATGTGAAAGTCCTCCATTGCATTCACTATACTCTGTATATTTTAGAATGATTTTAACACTAGTTTTAAGAAAAAAAGTTTATGAATAATAAGTAGTACTATGAAATTTCATAAACCAAATTATCCCATTTTTATTATAATCACATCTTATGTTATTCATAACTAATGTGTTTGTTTTTTTTGCTGTGGAAGATTCACCCTGAGGTAACATCTATGCCAATCTTCCTCTGTTTTGTACAGGGGTGCTGTCACAGTGTGGCCACCAATGAGTGGTGTAGGTCCATGCCTGGGAACTGATCCTGGGTCACTGAAGTGGGGAACTTAACTGCCAGGCCACAGGGCTTGCCCCTCAATATGTTTTTTTAAATAAGTCTGTGTTGAAATATTTTTTCCTACTTCAGGAATTGTAAATTGAATTCGAAATTTGTTCAAAGTTGCTTGGTATCTATTGACTCTTGGAAACTCCAGATTTTCTTATTAGTTGTATGAATGGTATATGGTAATTTTATTTCATTGTATTTCATAGTTTTCACATGGTTTATAATATAAGGTTAGCTTTATCTACTTTATAGCCTATTGAGTTCCTCATAAACTCTTATTTGCTTTTATAATTTAAATTTTGGAAATAAAAGTGAACAAAACTTTTTAGATTAATTTTAGACCTCAGCAAATTTCTTTGTTACCCTACAAACATACAGTAGAAAATTCTTTCTTTGATCATAACAAATCCTTTTTCCTACCTTTAATATCTTATACTTATCACTTTCTAATGATCTTTCCATTTAATGTGGCTATAATTGTTTCAATTAATAAATACGGTAGTCCCCCCTTATCCAGTGGGGCTGTGTTCCAAGACCCCTAGTGGGTGCCTGAAATTGCAGGTTATACCAAACCCTATATTTACTATGTTTTTCCCTATACATACATACCTATGAAAAAGTTTAATTTATAAATTATGCACAAATAGATTAAAAACAATAACTAATACTAGAACAATTATAGCAATACACTGTAATAAAAGTTACCATAGGTCTTAGCAACCTCAGCATACAATGTTTTTCTTTCCTTATTAAGTCAAGAACTTTCACCTTTTCACTTAAAGGGAGCACTTTGTGGCTTCTCTTTGACATATCCAAATTGCCAAATCTCTATCTGCATCACTACTCTTGCACTTTGGGGCCATGATTAGGTAAAATCAGGGTTACTTGAACACAAGCAGTGCGATAATGCAACAGTCAAGCTGATCACCCAGATGGCTCCTAAGTGACTGACGGGTGGACACACTGAACAAAGGGATGATTCACGTCCCAGGCGGGCAGAGCAAGATGGCATGAGATTTCATCATGCTACTCAGAATGGCGAGCAATTTAAAACGTATGAATTGTTTATTTCTGGAACTTTCCATTTAATATTTTCAGACCCCAGGTAACTGAAACCGCGTAAAATGAAACTGTGGATAAAGGGGTACTTCTGTGGTGTTCTCTGCCTAGAAGATAAACAGTGAACTTAGATGCATGCTTCAGAATTATTTTCTTTCTATGTCATTTTTATTTCTACTATTATTTTCCTGTTTCTTCCTTGGAAATACATGTCATTGTTAGGTAACTCTTCTGACTAAACTTGTATATACCCGCCTTTCTAGGACTCCAATAAATTGTCATTTGTGTCTTTGAACACCATCTGTTCCTACCAGCAGTTCCCTTAAAACACTTACCGTATTTGGAAAGTTTATGCTGCTTCCAGCTACCTGTTTTTTTAAAAGATTTCTTTTTCTCCCTTTCCTTTCTCACCTGCATTAACTTTATTTTTTCCCCATGAGCTGGCTTTCTGTTACTTATTAAATATGCCAGCCTATATCCTTTGCTGCAGGTGACATGGTCTGGGCTGAGCACACCCAGACCCATGGCCATGGCCAGGGTGGGGCTCCAGTCCCTGGGCAAGCTGGGGAGGCTCCTTGGGTGGGGTGAGCTTCCACACCTCAAAGTTTATCTGCCCCCGCACTGTTATCTCTATCTGTCCCCCGACTTGACCCGCCTAGGCCTGCCACCTCATCTCTGCTGTGGAGCTCAACCCTGTGCCCACTGCACAGATGGCTATAGCTCTGTTGCCTGGTTTCCAATGGTCTTGCTGACTTGGAACCTTTCCTTCTTCGTAACTTTAGGCATCTCTGCGCTCACTGGCTCTAACTGGTTGCCTAGCCTTTTCCTGGTGTCTTTTCTCTGCTTCTCATTCTTCTCTTCCTGCTTCCTGACCACCTCCTTGTCCCAGCCCTGTGTCCCTTCTCAGGTGTCCGTGTTGGTTCTGGTAAATTTCGTCCTATTCCTGTGACACACTCTACTGGGCTCACAGCACAGCACCCTGGAGCCAACTCCTTCTTCTTTTCTGGGTCTTTAAAAGTTATGTTGTCAGTTTTGGTAAGTTTTACTAAATTAAGAGGGAAGAAAGCCAAGATGCCATTCTGATTCCTGAACATTATTTTACTGTATTAAAAATAAATTATGTTGGGGCACTGGCCCAATGGCGTAGTGGTTAAGTTCATGCACTCCACTTTGGTGGCCCAGGGTTCGGTTCACAGGTTCAGATCCTGGGCATGGACCTGCACACTGCTCATCAAGCCATGCTGTGGCAGCATCCCACATACAAAAAATAGAGGAATATTGGCACAGGTGTTAGCTCAGCGACAGCCTTCCCCAAGCAAAAAGAGGAGATTGGCAACAGATGTTAGCTCAGGGCCAATCTTCCTCACACACACAGACACAAAAAATTATGTTGGTGACCATATTCTTTAAAGTGGGGTAAAATTTCCCTAGATATAAATACGTGTATATATACACATTTGTATTATGTTCCCTATATTTGAAAAAATGTTCTATTAATCTCCACCAAAAGGTGCATGTAGTATGTACTTTGTTTCAAACACTAGAAAGAGAATGTTAATATAAATTCCAAAGATTTTATTGCAAGCAGGTGTTTATGGTACAGTTTTAATAGAGGATATATGCATGTCCTTGAAATCAAGTCAAGACACCTAGCAGCCTTAGTTCTGTGGCACTGAAATTAAACATAGGAGGTTTAGTAAATCTTAGTTTAGGGATTTCCATATAATAAAATAAAAAGGGAAAACCAGGCTCTCTCCTGTCTTTGGTGGTGGGTTGTCAGGGTAGTATCAGCTGGCCATCCTTCAGTTCCTTGTCTGGCAGCACTACGTGGCAGGAAGACATTTTTGAAGCGAGAGCTCTCAGTGACTCCCACGCTGCCGCTTGCCTTGTTGCAGTTACAAGCGAAGGAACGCCCTTCCTCAACTTCTTCACCATCTTTCATCACTATTTATAGGTACACTGAAATCTTTTTTTTTTCCCCACAAACTCCGGTGGCACCACTTCTGACCACTAAACAATGTCACATTTGCTTTGATATCTATGCCATTTGCCTTGTTTTCAAAACGTTTTTCATCTTTTCTCAGATCTATTCCAAAGGCAAAAGCTTACATTTTAAAAACTTTTGAGAAAAGCTTCTGTAATTGCTTTTAAGGACGTCAGGGAGATGATAAAAAGTTATTTTGGTCTAAGTTAACAATTGTCTTTTATAAGTACAGATCTTCACAACGTTGGAAGATAATTGACTCGAGCATTAAAGCCAGTAGTAAAAATATGAGTACCTTTTTATTTGAAGGACTGCTACATCTACTGAAAGCAAGAAAAGACTGACATATTTACGTAAAGAAATTCCAAGGGTCTTTTAACACTCGTACACACGCACACACACACACGAGTGCTAAGTAAAAGCGTGTATGTAAGTCCTGATTCAGTACTCTTGGGAGCACGTCTCATTTTGTGATTCTCATCTCATTTGTAAGAAGTAGAAGTTACATTGAGGTAACTGAATTTAGAACTTTCGTTTTGGTTTTTCTTGCTTTGAAGAGGGCTATTTTAAGCAGACGATATGTTTTTGTAAGAAGGAGGAAAATAATATAAAATTATTTTTGAAGTTAATATAGAAATATTCCTTTACTTTCCAGTAGTGATTTGCTGTACTTCTGGCCCCGCCATCTCCATCCTAGCACTCGAGTATGACCTCCAAATGTCAGAGATTTTAGTGTATTTTGTTAGCTGATAGGTGTCAAAGACTTAGACGAATGCCTGGCGTGTGCAAGGTGCTCAGTAATGGTGTTGAGTAAATGGAAAGAGGGACAAAGCAGTTGCTTCAGCACCTGCTTATTGCTCATACACAAGGCCTGTGGCTTGTAGAGCGATCTGGAGGTGACCATGCCTGTTCCTTAGTACCAGAATAGTGACAGAGATAAGATGAGTAAGGAGATACATTGAACTAGCTAGAAAAATGGTAGGCCCTGGAAGTTCTTCCTTCTTCCACTCCAACTATTGGAAAATACCTAGATGGTCCTTTTAATTTAAATTAAGTATATACATAATTTTAATGTCTGCTCTAATGAGGACCCAATATACCCACACCTCTGGTAATAGTGTTAGCTTTTTTCTCAAAGCCAAAATATGTGGAGAGTGGAGTTGGGTAGGAGGAAGGGGGACAGAGATGGGAAGAGAAGGAGGAAGAGGCAGAATATTTGGTAGGTATTTTTTCTTGATTTTTCTCCTTAAGGTTAAGGTAGGGTGCAAGATATCTGGAAAAGATGGTAGCTAAGAGGTAAATAAATAGTGCATTTTTCTGTACCTTTGTGTTGGCCACATGGAGCATCACTGATTCAGTGGTCGTTTGTTAGCACACATGTGAGCATACAGTCTTAGCCAAAGAACAACCATTCTGAAACCTTAGGCTTCAAATATTTTTGGAGGGAGGAAATCAAAGAAACAGCCCCAAACTTCAAACCCTAAGAAAAACAAAGACCCAAAGAAAGTACTCAGAATTCTGTCATTGTTCTGTTCGTGGCAAGTCAGGAAACGAGCATACAGTTTGATTTATTAAAATCATTTTTTTAAACTGGCATTTCTCTTAAAAGTAGAAGTAATGAAATTGATCAGAATAAATGAACAAATATGTAATAGCAATTTTTAAAATAATAGCCCAAATTGGTGAAGAATGTGGTAATGGAAGGGAACTCAGCAGTCCAGCGTGGGGATAAGCAATAAGTACTTCACCTGGATGCTTCTGTGTGTTACCTTGAAGGCCTAAGACCGCCATATTTAGTAGAGTGTTATGGCCCACATAATGGTAAATGATCATTTTATTGAATTGGAAATGCTGTTATCCTATGGCAGACCCTATTTTATCATTAAAGCCAGAGGCCAGAAATGTATATGGAACCATATGAAGTTCCTGATTTTGCAGGTCAAAAACGGTTGAAAAACAGCCATTTCCTGTGACTTAATCCTACAAACTGTGCTTAAGAGGAAGAATTTTAAAAGGGAGCTCTGTAGGGGACGTAAAGGCGAGCCTAGGCAACCGGTGGAACAGGGCAGCATTGATTCGTCCATCCTGATGGGTGTGGGGGTGGGGCAGAAAAGATGCCTCTGAATTTCTTCACAGACTCAGTCATCTAAATCTCCTGATTAGAGCCCTGTGGTTGCTCCTACGTAAAGCCTCTGCCACTTTCTTCCAAGGGAATTCTTAATGTAAAATACCTGAAGAGCAGCAAGTCATGACACTGAAGATTCTTGCACGTTTGAGTGTGCGTTTCCTTGTCAGTGTGTGTGCGCCTGTGCGCGTGCCTTATTTCAGTGCTTACCGGTGAGGCTGGACTCTCCCCTGAGTAGCGTTTTGCAGCCCTGACACCACTGTTCTTTTTGGTGAGGCCTGGCAACAGGAGCCAGGTGCAAGTCACCCTGCCTTTAAGCAGGCTAAGGACAGGGTTGCTCATTTTGTGTGTGGTTCTACTCTAGGCTTCCATAAAGAAAACCCTTGTGACTAGAAAAATTCATTAGTATTTTGAAAAGGGGCGTATTTCTTACCTGTCATAATAAGCTAAGGTGTGAATGGAAAATATTTTTTTTTCTGATAGATTCCTTATGCTTTTACTGAACGATCATTTCAGAGTATTAAGCTGACCTGAAGGCAGTGATGTTATTTCACAATTATAGAATTAACCTAAGAAAATAAGTTGATTACTTGGGAATTTTTTTTTCAGTTTTTTCCCTAACTCTCAAGTGATACCTCATTGATTATTCAGAAACTGAAATGTTAATTAATTTGATCCAATTAATATAAGCATTCTTTAAGACTTTTGATGTCATATTAAAATGCTGTTTTTAATATTTTGAGGAGTGGTAACTCTGCCCAAAATGTACTATGACATTGTCATTAATGTCATTAGTTTAAAAATTTTGGAGTGAGCTTCCCTAAACCTATCACATGTAAATTCTTGAAACAATGAAGGCTATCCCTTTATCCTACGTCAAAAAACTTTGTGTAAGGCAGGTAGCACAGAGGGTGTGATTTGAAGAGCCCCCATGATCTTATGAACAAGTCACGCATAGCAGCAGTAATGGTGGAACTGAGTTTGCAAAGCAGAGGGTGATACCAATGGCAAAGAAAGTGGTTATTTCTAGAATGCAAGAAAAACCACTCAGGAAAAAAGCTGTTTGGAGCTTTGATTCATTAATTAAATTTATAGAAAGAAGCCATATTCTACGTGATGAAGTGTGTTTTACATCAACTTTTTGAAAATATGGTAAACAAAAAACACGCTGAAATCAATAACTTCTAAATAACTACAGTTAGGTCCCGTCCCCTTTAGTGCTCAGTGTCTCATGACATCTGTATCAACAGCATCTAAGTCTGCATCTTAACATAAAGATAGTTAATGTTTAGGGGAAAAAGCGAAATCGTTTAATATGTATTTTACATTTTGAAAGTGAAGTCACTGTAATTAAAAATGCTCAAGCAAGCATTTTGTAGTCATCTCCTTAAAACATACTTTATACACTCAAGGAAGCAGTTAAAGGTACTCACCTTAAAATGTACTTTATTAAGTACTGACTGATGGATGTGATTCCTTTCCAGGGGATTCTAACTAACTTATAATATATTTAAATACATTCACACATGCCAATGACTGCAGAGGCAAAATTAAATATGGAGGCATTTTTTAGCTCATATATTTGATCATTGTCTTAGCAACCACTGATTGACATATATGTGCTCAAGGAATGTTTCTGGAAATGATTTGATGTTAGATCTTTTTAGAGACTCTGCATATACTCAAATTGTACTACCAAGTATAGTTCTATGACAAAGACAACTTCCCTGAATATGGAAACTCCTTAATGGAAAATATGGGGAGAGCTTTTCACTTAAATATGGCTTGTGTATGCATCTTATATATGCGTAAAAACCAACCATTGCTAAGGTTAATGGTGTCAAGGATTACCACATCCCGATGGTCAACCTTACGTTTTGTCCTCTTGGTGGCATTTGGCACTGTTGACCTCTCATTGATGCTCTCCTACCTTGATTCCAAGACTGCATTATCTTGCCTTCCTGCTTCTTTGGTTTTTCTTCCTCAAGTTTCTTAGCAAGATCTCCTTTCTCTGTCTAGCCAGAAATGTTAGTTTTCTGTAGATTTTCATCTATGACCTTCTTTCCTCCTCCTTCCAACTTTTCCCTGGGTGAACTCATTCATTGTTCATGAATAAAATCTGAGTCCTTGCTTTCTTAGAATAATTTATCTTTTAAGTTACATTACATCCTTTCTCTTGTTGAACATGTTTTTCATGCTTGCCCTATTCACTGGTCCTTAGTTTTCTTCCAACTCATCAGACCTTTTTGCTTTCATTGTCTGTATTGTATATATTAAAAATCATAATCACTTTAATTATGTTCTTTAACATAGTAGATCTTTGTACCTGTCCCTCTTCGTTTTCCATGCCGTATTTTCAGCTGTCTACCAGATGTTTTAACACATCGTCCTAGAATCGTCTCTAACTATGTAATCTAGTGTTAGAGACCCTTCGTGATTTGGGCCATTTTCCATGCTTATCTCAAGAGTGAAGCTCATTGAGTTCTGGATCCCGGTGTATTTGGTATTGTCTAAACCTTTTTCTTGGTTCAGCTCATTTTCACCTTACCCTATTCCTCTGTGAAGCTTCCTTCGACCTAATTGCAAGTTATTGGACTCTCTTTGAATTCTAATTTATTTTTAAGCCATGGATGATTCTTATCACGTAGTGACTTTACTGTTTACTGGTCTCCAGGTCTTATCTATTCTGCTCGATAATAAACTCATTGAGAGTAGAAGGCATTTGTTATCTTTGTATTCTCAGAAGGACTTTCACATAGTTTGTGTTTAGTAAAAACTTCTTGGTTAAAATGATTCATTAATAATACAGTGGCCAATAATTACATTTGACTATTTTCTTTGTTTTGTTAGAAAATAAATTTTAATCTAGATTTAAATATTTTTGCCTATTTTCCAAAAAATAGATTTTGCATCTTTTGGTCAGTTGCTAATTTGTCTAGCCATGGTTTAAGGAGAAATAGTTACTTGAATGCTCTGCTAGCATGGATCCTTATTTTAAAAGTGAAATTGTACACATACTAGTGTGGGCTTCAGTTGCTTGTGGTGTAAAATATTCCTACTTTTTTTTTTCTTTTAGATCTGTTTCAGGATACTTTTCTGCTCTGCTGAAGCAGTGCTTTATTGATTATAATTTTAAGTCTTTTATGGGCAAATTGCATTCATTTAAATGAAATTTAAAGTGTAAAAAATACATATCTCATTAAGCAGAGCCAGTCTAATAAGTAGTATTAATGCTGTAAACAATTGTGAAAACAAACAAACAAAAAGTAAATTGAAAAGACTAATCAGCCATTGCTGTGCTTAAAGTTTTTTTTTTTTTCAAGCTACTTATATCCTTGCATTTTCTGTGTTGGGTGACTTTATCTGTAATTTTATTCATACAGCTGAGATTGTAAGGTGTGTACCAATTCTTTAATTCCCATCTATGGTGCATTAAGAATCAAGGCTTAAGAAGATCAGCCTTATTTAGTGACAAGTTATCCTCCAAAACATTAGTGATTCGTTTATCATCAAAGACAACACCAGAAAAAAATATGTACCACAAGAATCACTCCCAAATATTCCCCCTAACTAATGGGAAAATGAGTATGAGAGACCTCAGGTTAAATATTGTGACTCAAAATATATGCTTATCAAAACAAAAGGAAATAGGAAAAAGATTTTTTACTTTTTCATATTTTATGTGGGTGAAAATAAGGATTTCAGTAAACCAGCTGTTAAAGGTTGATTTATACTTTTGAAATGCATTTTTTGTTTTGAGTGTTCTCCAAATTCTTACATTTCTTATATTTAGTGTTCTTTATATAAAAGAGTATGTATTTGAATCTCAGTAATCATTTATTCCAATGATCTAATGTGGCTATTTCCCACCTACACGCTACGGACACCAGAGGAACCAGAATTCTTACAAGAAATAATCAGATCCACACGCACATAAAACACTACCTGTATAATAGATACATAATATGGCTATTGTAATACCACTATTTTATAATATATTTTTAAAAACCCTTTCTTCTACTGCTTACCAATGTTATACATGCTTATATAAATTAAAAGCAGTACAGGAAACTATAGAAAAGTAGAATTATCTGTAGTTCCAGTGCTCTAGCAGTCTCTGTTAAGATTTATAGATCCAACAATAATACCCAGTTGTAATAGCCAGAATTTCAATAGCACTGAATGTGTGTCAGACACTGTTCTAAGTGCTCTTACATATACTGAGTAATTTAATCTGTAACAACGCTGTAAAGTAGGACCTTTGGTATCACTACCTTACAGATGAAGAAACTGGCCCATGATGGTTAAGTAAAGCTGATATGTATTGCTCCTAGTTTTTCCTATAGGTAGGCTATTATTAATATTTTTGTTACTGTATTATTTTCAAAAGTAGGAGCATACCATACCAATACTGTTCCACCAGTGTCAGGTCCAAAACAAACTCCCCCTAATTGCCAGCCTGCTCTTCACCCCAGCCATACATTTTAATAGCACCACCACCCAATTTTTCTGCAAGTCCTTTTGGTACTATCTACTTAAAAAAAAAAAAAAAGGAAAAGAAAAGAAAGGAAAGACCACTTCTCACTGTCTTTACTACTTTAAGCTGAGTCAAAGCCGTTATCATCTCCTGCCTGGATGCTTGCGGGAGCCTCCTTGACTGGTCTCTCCCACTTCCAACATCACACACTCCTACAATCTATTCTCCATGCAACAGCCAAAGTAAGATGTTTAAATGTCAGTCAGATCATCTTACTCTTCTGCTTAAAACATTTCCATATTCACATCACTCCTGATGGCACTTACAGTAGTATTCTAACTTATTACCATAGCCTTCGAGATCCATGTGATCCGTCTCTGCATTCTTCTTGTGCCTCACATCCACCTCTCATCTCCCCTTCCTCCTTGTTGCCTGCATTTCAGCCACATTGCCCTCATTTCTGTATCTGGAATTTGTCACATTCGTTCCTGTCTCAGAGACTTTACACTTGTTGTTCCCTTTGTTGGGCATCTTCACATGACTGGCTACTTTGTCATTTCTGTCTTCCCAAAGACACCTTCTCAGGCTACCTTTCTAAAGAATCCTATCCTTACTGCCCCATCCAATCTCAGTCTCTATCATTTTCTTCATAGAATTTATCACTGTCTGAAATTATTTGCTTACTTCAACATTGTCTATCTCTCCTGCTACAGTAGAAACTCCATGAGAATAGCTACTTTCTCTTATTCATCTGAGTACCTAGATTAGTGGGGCCCATTGTAGGCTTTCAATGAATAGCTTAATGAATGAATGATTTAGACACACCAGTATGTTCAGATATAAGGATGTTTACTGAAGTATTGTTTGTCTATTCCTCCAAATTCTCACTCTTGCTCTGGATAGTTAAATGAATGCTTGAATTGATTATACATGGAAAAGAACTTTTTAGCAGCTGGTGGTGGGAGTGGAAGCATATACCTGATTAAGTTATAGTACAAAAGATAGGTTTGTTTAATTCATATTGAGTAAGGTTAAGAAATGAAACAAAGTATTCTTTTCATATGAAGGCTTTCTGGTCACTGAATAGTGGCTCAGTCACTACTGTATTGTTATATAATTGTAAAGTTGGGGAAAGATAGTTTTACGTATGGTAATTTCTGGAACAACATGATGCATTATAGATTCTCAGCCAGTTTCTCCAGTCATTTTTTGATCTGTAAAAATCATTTTTTCTCGCACAGCTTCTTATTGCTTCTCCCTAAGTATCCCGCTGTTTCAGGGAAAAAGATAGTTCAGTAAGTGCTTTTGATGGTTGGCTAGTATATCCCCTCCCGATTGTCACCAAAATCAGCATGAACTTTTAATTGATCTCTTCAGTCTCTTCACTGGGTCATCAGAACGATTGCATTTGGTATTGAAAATGGTTGCATCTAACTCATGTTTCCCTGAGAGAGACACTGTCTTTACAGATGGAAATATCGTGTTCATTCATTTCTGCTTCATAATATTTTAACATTTGTATAAAATCCTGCGAACTACCATTGTCTATTGATGATAAACTTCTCTCTGTGAACAATGTTTCTTTGCTTCTCAAGACCAAAAATGAACATTTTGGGTATCTTTTCACAACTCATAAATATTAAAATGGTTTTTAGGGGGTAGAATACCATTTTGATGCATACGTTTATACAGAAATTTTAACCAAAATTAGTACAGATATAATCATATGGATGCAAGAACAATTTTAAGTGCCTTATGATTAACTTGAATGAAAGAATAAGTTTTTATAGTAGGTTTTTTTTACACTTGATCCAGATCAAGTAATGTATAATACATTGTCTTTAATTTGAGCGTGAAATTCAATTTGGATAAAACTTGATCATGACAGGCTGTCCCATTTATCTTTTGTGCCGTCTTTATCTTAAAGGAATATCTTGAAAAGGATCTCAGAGATCATCTATTCAACCTTTTTGTGATGAGAATTATGGCCCAACGAGGAGAGGTGATTTTGCTAAGGTTTCACCATGTAGTGGCTGAGCCAGAACTAGGACCCAGGCCTCCTTATCGAGCCTCTCTTCTTGCCTTTGCCCCTGTGTGTTTGGGCCTTATGTCCTCTGCAGATGCTTAGTAAATCCATTGTACTATAAAGGTGAATTCTGACAGACAAAATCATTAAATAAGCTTTCTACTTTGCTAACACTCAGGGTCTAAGAAGTGAATTCAAGATCTACCCTTCTCTCTTCACTTTCCCTCCTCCCCCCCTTGTAAAATGTACTAATGCATTTCTTAAAACTGGAAATATAACCTCCCAACCACATTCCTTCTTTTAGTTTCAAAGATAGCCACATGACAGGGTGTCAGTAGAGACTAGAGTTTTCCTGGTCTGTCCATGCTCTGTGGCCTGTCTTCTGTGTTAATAATGCATATGTTTGTGAGACAGCTGGCTGATCTTTTGAAAATAGTCTATGTCCCTGGATACTTTTTTTTTTTTTCCTCTGTGCAAAGCTAGATGAACCATATAGGAATTGAACCTATAACCTTGGCCTCATTAATTTACCTTCTGTAAAATTGCCTTTTGGAAATTTATGTTCTACTGTAATGAGGAGATGAGTGCGATTTCATTCATTCATTCAATAGTATCAACACTGCACTAATGGTAGCCGAGAGCACAGAGATGCACAGGACAAGGTTTTTGCCCTCAAGGGATCAGGATAAGTGCACAGGTCACTAATGTAAAGGCGAAAGTGATGCCTGTGAAGGAGAGGGGTTAACAAAATGCTGAAATGAATCAGGAGGGGGGGAGTGGTACTTCCTGCTGGGAGAACATCAGGGGCCCTTGAAGGATGGACAGGGTTTCCAGGAGTGAGAGTCGAGGAAAGGAAATGCTGGGTTGTGTAAATGGCAGCATCCACAGCACTTCAGCAGGGCTGTTGGACTGTTGTGAGCACAGGGTTGGACAGTGTGAGAGGACCTGCAGGGGAAGGTTGAGAAGGGAGAGGGACTTAAATATCCTACCTACTAAGGTTGTCATTTATGGTGCTGTGGAGTAGGGATGATTGAAGATTTCTGAGATGGGAGGTAATAGAATCAGAACTGATTTACAGGAAGGTTCATTTGTCAGCCACTGTAGAATAATTGGACGGAGGAGAGGCCAGGGTTAGGGAAGACCCCTTAGGAAGTGAACCAGTGTTCCCAACAGTGGGGTGACAAGAAGCAAAGTGGGAGTTTGCAAGACTGGAACGAATAGGACTTGGTGACTAGCAGAGGGCAGTACCCTTCCATAAGCTAATAGGACATAGAGGCCAAGAGGTTATGTAAAAGAAGTGAAAACATGAAATGGAACATGGGGGAGAGGTTGGAGCTAGATAAAGATTTGGGAAATCCTTCACCAGGAAAGCTGTTTGAGCTGGGATAGTGGATGAGATTATTAAGAGATGGAGTGTAGAAATAAAAACAAAGATGGCCAAAGGTAAAACTTGGAAGAAAGTCTATACTGGTGATCAAGAAAGTGAGAGAGAGCCTGAAAAATAGAAGAGGCGTTGTTAAAAAGAGCTCAGTACAGTGGTCCAGAAACTGAAGAGGCTGAGGGCTGCCGAAAGGTGTGCAGAGGCACACTGGCTCCTTTGTCATTGAAACGTGTTAGTGAACAAGGAGGAAAAATAATTCATGTTTGCTTTAATTTTATAATTAAAGAAATTTATTGTTTTAATTTGGATTTCACAATGCATCTTTTTTATACTAGACTTTCTCTTCAGCTTCTCTTAATTTGGTTCCCCTACATACTTTTCACTTCAAGAACATTAAAAACAAATTGCATTCCTTTATATGAGGAATGCAGTAGGACTTGAGAATTGATGATGTGGTGCGTTTTAGAATGACCATTGTGAAAATGCCTGTTATCTGAAACCACTCATTTGTTGGGTGCCTACTCTATACTATCAGGTACTTCCATGCCCTGGGGACACCATGGTAAATAGTAGATGGAAATCCTGCCCCCTCTTGAGTTTACTTTCTCGTGTGGATGAGGCAGATAATAAACAGACTAAAGAAGTAAAGTATACAACATATTGGATGGTGATACACATCAGGAAGAAAAATAAAGCAGAAAGGGAGAGAGTGAGGTCTCAAGAAGGGGTATTTTCAGTAGAGTGGGCAGAGAAGGCCTGACTGAGAAAGTGACGTTTGGATGAGGCCCTCAGGAGGTGAGGGAGCTATGTAGATATCTAGGTGAAGAGAGGACAGCAAGTGCAAAGACCCTGAGGTAGGAGCACGCCTGATGTATTTGAGAACTAGCAAGGAGGCCAGTGTTGCTGAAGTGGAGTAGGCAAGTGAGAGAGTTTAGAGAAGTCTCAGAGGCCAGATTGTGGCCCTGTGGTCATAGGGATGACTTGAACTTTTACTCTGAGTGTAGGGGAAAGCCCTTGGATGGTTTTGAGCAAAGGAGTGAATAAGGATCATTCTGACTACAGGGACAGGATAGGGACAAGGAGAAACAGAGAGATCCACTAGGAGGCTTTTGCAAATCCCAGGGTAAGTGGTGCTGATAGCTGGGACTCAAGTGATACTGGAGGAGGTGTGGGAAGTGATCAGAATCTGGATGTATTCTGAGGGTAAAGTAAATAGAATTTGACAGATTGGATGTGTGATGTGAGAGAAAGAGGAGAGTCAGGGATGGGTCCAAGTTGTTGTATTAGTTTCCTAGAGCTGCTGTAACAACCTACCACAGACCAGGTGGCTCAAACAACAGAACTGTATTGTCTCCTGGTTCTGGAGGCCAGAGGTCTAAGATTAACGTGTCGGTAGGATTGGTTCCTTCTGAGGGAGAATCTGTTCCGTACCTCTCTCCTAGCTTCTGGTGGTTTGCTGGCAGTCTTTGGCATTCCTTGACTTATAAAAGCGTCACCGCCTTCATCTTCACATGGCATTCTCCCTGTGTGTGTGTCTGTGTCCTAATTTCTCCTTTTTAATAAGGACACCAGTCCTGTTGGATTAGGCATTCACCCTACTCCAGAATGACCTCATCTTAACTAATTGTATTTGCTCTGACCCTCTATTCTCAAATAAGGTCACACTCAGAGATGCTAGGGTCAAGGACTTCAACATAGGAATTTAGAGGAGGACACAGTTTAGCCCCTAACAGTTGGTGTTAACTGAAATGAGAAAGTCTGTAGGAGGAGGAGATTTGGAGGCAGGGAAAAGATCAGCCAAGTTATGTGCATGTTAAGTTTGAGGTGCATGTCAGATGTGCAAGTGGAGATGTCCAATAGCTAGATAAATGGGTTGGAAATTCCAGGGAGGGGTCTAGGCTAGAGATAAACAATTAGAAGTCCTGGGCATATTAACGATCTTTAAAGCCAAGAGACTGGATGAGATCACCAAGAAAGTAAGTTTGGAAAGAAGAGGAGAGTTCCGAAGACTAAAGTTAAGAAGCTATTAAGTTTGGGGACGAAGACCAAGGCTCACAAAAATGTTAAATAAAATCCCATGTAGCTTGTAGTTGTGAAAAAGCAGTTACGTGTTAATGATGATTTTAAGTTATATTCTAATCGTTTACAAAGTCGTGGTGTCTCCCTGTGAAGTACAAGAGAGTCAGAGCATGGATTGAGTTTGCCTGGCTAATGTGCTGAAGAAGTTACTGATGCTGAAATGGAATGTTTTGAATGCCATAAAGAAGTCAAAGGACGCTCATAAAAATAATAAAGAGCTCTTTTCTCAGGAGGAGAAACAACTTTGGAGAACATTGTTTCAGTCCTTCATTTGAGAAGTCATTTTCTAGAAAGTCAGTCATGCTACAATGCTCTGAGTGGCTGACTAGTTTGTTACTTCATCTATCTTTAGTGAAAGTGTAGTTAAAACATGTAAAATTGTTTTTTTAAAAAAAAAATTAAGGCAATATTATCATGTTTTAGCTATTTTGAAAACCAGAGAATTTATCAGCAGAGCATAACCATTCTAGCCTTTTGAGATGTTTTCTTTGAGTCTTTTTCCCATATTCCTGCTACTTCACATGGAAACAGAATCCATGACAGCAAGGTGGTAGCGGTGACATACAACAAAGCTACCCAAAGGTTTGTAAACACGTCCAGCTCTCATTTCTCTGAGCCGTTGCACATCCTTCCGTCTCCACCCCCTTTCTCTGTGTGGCTGTCATGTCGTCATGCTTCAAACCTCGGTTCAGCTATCACTTTTCGGAAGTGCTTTCTGACTGGTATGTTCCCACCCTTCCCAGTATGGAAGGCTGAACCTATAATGTGCCGCCATATTACCCTGCACCGTAGCACTTACCATAATAGTTCATATCCCTACTAACTTTGAGGACAGAGACTGGGTTTTTTTACATTCATTTCCTCAGTTCCTTGCACAGGACCTGTGGGTAGTTATTCAGTAAATGCATGTGGATTAGGAATGAAAAAAATCAGCTTCTTTGCCTGCTGGGTACACATCTGTCACTGAACTATGATTCCTTATTAGAATTTAAAACAATTTTCTTCAGAATGTATCATTAACTAGCACAGTAATAGATAACATATCTCGAGAAGATTCCCCCTTTAAAGTATTCATATTGATTGTTGCTTAAAGGGTTAAATATGTCTCTAAAACCTATTGGTCAGAATCTTTCAGTTTCTTACCATGAACATACCTGAGATATTTGCCATATATGACTTTTTTTTTTTCTATTGACCGTGTCCCTTCAAATTGTTCAGCAGAATGAAGTAATTTGAACATACCTATATAAGGTAACATGGCAAAAAATGCAGTAGCCAGGAGGGGTAAAACTGCTGGCAGTAAAGGCAAGAATTTTAAAATTTTAATTAGTGGATTGTTTTGGAATGGGGAGAGTTTCTTATCTGGCATAACTGAGATATATAATGTGGGTCTGGGTGAAGAGAGTTGAGAAGTATTGTAATAGCTCTTTGAGGCCAAAAATACTTCCATGATGACTCGGCTCAAGATTCTTCTCCTTCCTGCCCGCCTAGAATGGAAATAATATTTTTTTGGTAAACTTTCTCAAAAATAGAAAAAGGAAGGAAAAAAGTTTATATGTCATTATGTATTGTTTCTTGGCACTGAAAATAGGCTTTGCTATACAGAATTCTTGATAGTATTACTCCACTGACAGAGTTTTACCTTCATTTTCTTTCTTCCTCCTTATTTTCATAGTACGTGACCAGTACATACTGAATTTGCTTATGGAACCGTGATGATTGACAAATGTTGAGCTAAGCTCTGCAGCATCTCCCATGTGCCGTTGCAGTGTGGTTATTTAAATCTCCATTTCTTTCCCCAGCTCTACTTTACGAAGTGTTTCCACTGGATCCTCAAGACCTTCCAAAATATGTTTGGTGTGTGGGGATGAGGCTTCAGGATGCCATTATGGGGTGGTAACCTGTGGCAGCTGCAAAGTGTTCTTCAAAAGAGCAGTGGAAGGTAAATGTTCATGTGGGTGTTCCTTTTACGTATTTTTTTTCTGAGTTTGTAGTTTACGTGCACCGTTAACTCTATAACAGTATTGGGAAATAATTCAAAAGTATTCTTGATGTAATCTGTCAGTGATGAATAGTCATAATGCCTTATCTAAAAACCACCTGGAGATTTTCCACCGAGTAATATTTAATGGGCAGAATTTGAAATTGCAAACTGAGATCAACCCGTCAAAAAGAATTTTTTGTTGTTGTTTGTCTCAGTTTGCTTTTTAGTGAGACTTAGAAAAATAGTTCTGTCGTCATAAATTTAATGTGCATGATCTGAAAGACTATTTTTACTAGGCACGCACATAATATATCATTTATGCCTTTTCTGTGTTTCTGTATAAATACGTTTGTGGCAAATTAAAACATTAATATCAGGATCATGTCTGTAATTTAGGTTGTGTTCGATACAGGATAATTTCATTTAACAGCTGTTTCAGATTCCGGGTCCTGGTTTGAGTCTTACCTTTATTTCTACTGAAAGTTTCCAGACCAGTACGTTGAATGAAAAATTTTACTGAAATTCCCTAAGTATATTGAGGCTAGCTTTTGCTTCTGTCCAAATAATTGTACTTCCTAAGGAGAAATAGGCTTTTAGTTTTTTTTGTTACCTTCCTCTACCCTCACTTACAAGCAATTAATTAATGTCAGACTTAGGCCGGATGGTTTTATTAACGTTGACTACTATGACTGGTTGAAGTATAGAATTTTTGCTGTTGGTAGAAGTATTATTGTGTAATTAACGCTTATTTTCACTAAGGAGTTCAACATTAAGACTTCTGTAGATTTATTTCTCAGGGCAGTTTTCTGAGAGATGAATTAAGTTTCAGAGAGTTAAGCATGAACGACTCAAATGTTTCATCCGTGTTTTGCCAGTGACCACAAGGAAATGTGCTTAGTTCTGGGATGAAAAAGCTGACCAAGTAATTATTTCTGTGCTTCTGGGATTGATTTTGCATTGGTTAATTGATATGACGTGATTTTACATTATTGACACTAATAATTGTTTAATAGTCCCCAAACCCAGCATTGAATTGGTAATATGAGTTTCATATTTCTTTCTTAGGACATGGGCTCTTGGTTACAGGTGAAAGAAAATTCAACACAAACTGGCTTAAGCACCAACGGAAATTCATTGGCCCACATAACTGGAAAGTCCTAGTGTAGGGTTGGCTTCTGGCAAGCTATGGTCCTAAGCCAGGTCATTAGAACGCAATCCCATTCTCTCCATCACTTGACTTTGCTCTGGCTCTGTTCTCCTGTAAGTTCTCTTGTGGTGATGAGACAGCCACAAGGCCTCCATTAAGACAGAGTTTTCTATTCCCAGCAGTTCTTAAAGAAGCCCCCAATTGAATCTCCTTAGACTGAACTTGGCTCACATGCCCTGCTCTGAACCAATCACTGTGGCCAGGAAATGCAGTGATGGGATAGGTTAGTGCTGCCTGGAATCAGCCTTCTAGTACCACCTAGACCGACAGTGGAGGAGAGCATTTCCCAGAGGAAAAGGTGAACTCTGTTACCAGAAGGCTGATTTCTGGAAAATGGGAAAAACAAATTTGTATGATACTGAAATCAATTCATTTTTTAAGACTTTCCTCCCTTCCACCCTCTCCTCTCTTTCCTTAACAATATGATTGGCTCAGTAGAAGATAAATAGGTAAAATTTACCTCTGGCACCTTCCTAATGCCACTTTGTACCTTCCAATATAATAACTCCCCTCTTAGGCTCACTAATTAGTCAACAGAAGTCAGGCGATATGTCAAAATAAAACAGCGTAGAGAAGGGCATTTGGAGTGGAACCCTCTGTGTTGCCCTGCCTATGGGTCAGTCTTCATATCAGAACCCAAGTTTTGACTATTTCCACAACCTGCCTTTCTCTGCTTCTGAATCAAAAGGTTTTCTAGGTGTTCTTGCTTAAGTAGTTTCTATGGAAGTAGCTGAAGAAAGAATTGTTTTCGTCACTGAAGTATAAATATATATGGAAAGGACTAAATGTCTGTACATCTTTCTCTTTCAATGGAAAGCTGATCAATAATGTATAATATACTTTATTCCCTTTTTCTTTGGAAATTGGAATTTTAGTGCTCACTTGCATGAAGCAAGGCTGTAAATTTTAAATATAAATTTCATGAGAGTAATGACTTTGTTTTTGTTTCATATTTTATGTTCTTTTACTGTTTTGTGTATGTGAAAGAGAAGGAATATGTGGGAAATATGACTATCTTTATATCAAAACTTTTTGATTTAAAAATAAATTATTTTATAATCCTTTATATCATCTGAGGCATTAATTTTGCAAAGTTATGGTGTCTAGATGTTATTTTATTCCTCTTTTACAGATGAAGACATTTGGGATGAGACCCAATCAACTAATCTAGTCAGAATCATAAGGCCAAACTTAGACCCCTATTAAAGTCTTACGACTCCAAACCTAGATTCTCCTAACTCCAAATCTCATAATCTATTCTTCCCATTTTCCCTAATTCTGTTGTTCATGAAAATGCTTCCTATATGTCATTCTGTTCATGCCTACTTGGTGATAATGAAGGAAGTGATGTAAGCGTTGAGAAGACACACTTCGGTACCCTGAGTGTGTGTGTGAGTGTGTATGTCTGTACATACACATATAAAAACGTGTACATATGTTTTCATATTTGAATGTTTACTAACTTTGTTTTCTGGTTTTTCTTCATGACCTTAAGCTCTTCCTGAGATTAGAAAAGCAGAGAATTCTAAGCAGCTCTGGGTAGAGGGAGCTGAGATGAGAGGAGTCAGTTAAAGCCGAAAGGAACTAACACCACCAAGGAGGGAACTGGAAATGAACACTAGAGGGGAGGCAGGAGGGAAAACATAACAGTCTGAGCTCTGAGTTTATTGGCTTAAGGCTTGATGCCCTGGAGCACACCACTCTAAAGCTTGCTATCATTGCGGAGTGATGACTGTGTAGGGAGACTGTAGATCATTTTTTAAAGTATAAATTATGTTCTTTGTGTTCTGTTTAATGGGAACTGTATATATATGCTTTTTTCTTCTTAAACATTTAATATAAAAACAGACGTCTCATTCAGAATACCTTATTTGACAATAATGTTAGTTAAGAGCCATATTATTGTAACTTACAAATGGAAGTTTATAATTTTATTTTTAAATTTCAATTGCTTATTTGCCTTGAAGGTTTGTCAGGACCTTTCTATCTTAAAAAGAAAAAGAATAAATATATATATACTTAAGTAGAGTTGTCCCTTGTGGTGGAAACTGGACTGGCTTTTAGGGTCAGAAGACTTAGTTTTAGTTTCTGGCTCTGCCACTCACTAGGTGCGAGATTAAGGCAAGTTATTTAACTTACCTGGGTCTCAGTTACTTTGTATATAAGTGGGAAAAGTAGTATTTTCCTGCCTTAATACTGCTATGAAAAATTACATGAAAACAAAATGTTTTTGCAGATTTTAAAAATTATAAAGTGGTATTAAAATATTAGATCTTTATTCTCTACCAACATATGCTAAAGTTCTCTGGTAATGTCTGTGTAGAGAGATCATGTAAATGACACACATGACACTGTTAGCTCTTCATTTTTTCTTCCTTAGATCTTCATTTTTCCTGTAATGCATTATTTTGTCCATAGAGCTGCCCTTTGAGATTGTAAGATCCTTCTAGACTAGCAGTGCTCAAAGTTCTCAAAGGGCGTGGGGTGGGGGGGACTAGAGGGTCTGTCAAAATTTTCTGGAGGGGCTTTTGCACATTTTCCAGTGTGGACTGGCCTGTTGAGATTTATTCCCCTACTGAACCTCTGTAACTGAGTAGGGCAGCCCCACCTTAGGGAGTTGTACAGTAGAAAAAATATTGAGAGCCGCCAACTGGATTTTTAGCTCCTCTGTTAGACATCTTTAGGGCAGGATAGAGTCTTATTTCCAGGACATAGCAAGACTATACATATTTAGTGACCACCAACTGAATGTTCAAATGTACACGTGAATATACCTGTGCAGTGTAAGAGCAATTCAAGTTAAATGACTTCCCCCCAAATCAGTATATTAGCAATGAAACTGGCCTAAGAATTTTGCAAACCTTTTGACTTCTAATCCTCAACTTCTAAATCTACTCTGAGTTTTTACTCTCTCAGTCTCTTTCCAACTGTAAACTGCCCTTAGTTTCATCTCAGGTGTATTTTGGTTTGTGATCCCTCAGTGAACAGAGCTGACTACATTCAGCACACTATTTTATAGCCTAATTTCTTTTTTGGATACTCAGTATACAAGCAGTGTCTGGAAGATACAGCCATCACAAATCACAGGAGAGTTATAAGGCTGTAAAAGAAGAAGAGAGTTCATTATTATATAAAGTCAACTGGATTTATATATTTGTAAGCAGACCTGTTAGGCTAAAGAGTCCATATCTTGGTAAGGTCAGCCAAATCATATGATGTCAGTTTCGACACTCAGACATTTCACTTTAAGTAAGAGACTTATAAATCTATTCCCTGAAATGAAATTGCCTTAAAAGATGTAATTGTAGATTAATCTTAGGGTTCCTCAAATTCGTAGTATTTTAAGACGTCCAAGCCTGTGAATATGTACTTCATTCCTTTCACATGTAGTTCACGGCATATAGGTCAAAATCTTTAAATTTATAGATTGATTATTCTATAGGGGAAAACATTTTAAGGAAATGTATTGGTTGATTACTAGTTCGTTTTCTTTGCTTTTCTAAAATTAATGAGTAAACGGAACAAGTCCAGAGGAAAGCATGTCTCGCCATGTGCTTTACCCAAGTTATCCCTATCAATGCTGTGTGTGCTCATGATCAAGAGGGGCCAAGCAAGCAAGAGTGTGAGCAGTAACGTTGTGCCGCAAAATGAAGAACTTAAATTTAGTGCACACAGACTAAATCAGAATGATGCCATATAATCATTGAAGTATAGCTACCTCCTTATACCTAGCAAAATAAAATAAGGAAATGATAAAGCGAGGAGATAATTTAATAATTTTTAGATGTCTCCAGTTCATGGCGTGATACAGCCCGCAGTGTCCCTGGGAACCGTGCACAGGAAGCTAGTGGATGTCAAAGTTCATCGTCACTACTGCAAAACTGCTGAGTCAGAGATGGGAAACCAGACTGTTCTGGCTTGCAGTTTTCTTGTTAAACACTTTAAAGATTGTTTTGGTTTTCTTTTCCTTTACCAGAAATTAGGAACCAGGTAATTCGGTTCTAATTACTTACTATAAGAGCTTAAATAAATACCTACTCAGTAGATTATATGTATGATTTTTCTGAACTCTTCTTTCCTCCTTACATAAGCATAAGGCTTTCGTGTTAATTGCAAATGTTTGCCCAGATTTTTGATATCCCCTCAGTTGGTTGCTATGGAAACACGCACAGCAATGACATTTAGGCCAACCTGAAAGGTCAGGGAAGGCTTCTTAAGGAATTGACCCCCAAACTGAATCTTGAAAGATTAGGATTGGCAGTGCTGAAGGAGGATAAGGACAAGCTGTCTGCACAGGGCGTCAGAAGCAATTTTGTGGTACCACTGTGAAAATTTGAGGTGTGAGGTGATAGAAGGTGAGGCTAAATGTGCAGATTGGGCCCAGGTTCTGGATTTAAGGAGGGGCCTGAATTTATCCTTGGGCAAAACAGAACCTCTGAATGTTTTCATGCAGCAGAATGGTAAATTCAGTTTTGCCATGTAATATCTGGCTGCAGGGAGGTATGCTTATTTAAAGGGGGACAGTTCTGATGGTAGTTTCAAATAATTTGGGTAAGAGATGACCAGGGATAGAACTAGACCAGCAGTCTTAGGGATTGAGAGGAGAGGACAGTTAACAAGACTCTCTGGGAAGTAACATAGGCAGTGCTATATTGGAAATAAAGAAGCAAAGATCGAGGATGATTCTGCAGGTTCTGCTGCTGATGCCCTTTGCTGAGATTAGGAACGCTGGAGTGGGAGCAGCTTCGGGGGCATGGGAGGAAAGGTTCACTCATTCAGCAAACATTCATTATCTGCTGAATGCCAGCCATCATTCTAGGCATACCTAGGGACATCTCAGATGGAGATGGAGTGAACACGACAGACAGAGATTTCTGCCCTGGTGGAGCTGACATTCTAGGGACAGGTATTGGGGAGATTAAGCATAATAAATGAGGTATTTATGTCACATATGAGAAGTTAACAGGTGCTGTGGGAAAAAAAAGTATTGCCAGGATAAAGAGGATTGGAATGAGGTTTGGTTTAGGACAACGAGTTTGAAATGTCTGTAGAACATTCAAGCGTCTAACAGGAAGTTGGATGTGTGATTCTGAAGCTTGGGGAACAAGGCAAGGTTGAAAATAAGGATTTTGGAATCATCATCCATGAAAGTAGATACATTTGCCCAAGAAGTGGGTATTTAGAGGGACAAAGAACAGGCCAAGGTTAGGACCTTAGAGAACATAAATCTGGGACATTGTGTGTGTGTGTGTGTGTGTGTGTGTGTGTGTTACACATTTGTGAATAATTTTTCTCTCTTTTCGTCTCTAAGTTGCACACAGAAAATTCTTAGTTACTTGGTCTCTGGTTATTCCAAGTTTAGCTGAACTTTAACCATTTTTGCATCTGTGGAACTTTCAGTCCCAGTTTTTGTTCTTTATTCATCATTAAGCTTTGATCATCGTTGAGTGTTAGCCGCTCCAGAGCCCAAACATGGTCTCGAGGGGATTTGATTTGCTAACCAGAAGAGAGATCATGCCAAATGTGTGGCAGGTGCTCAAATATTTGTTAATTGATTGTTGGATAACTATTTGAATATATGAGATTGACCCTTGATTCTGTCACTGTTTCTCTGAAGTAGAAAATATGTTGAAGTAACTTATTAGAAACTGACTTCACTGGGGACATGTGGGCTAAAAGTAAACTAGCATTAGCTAAAGACAGCTTCTTGCAGGTTAAAATTTTGAATTAAAGTGCACTTCACATGGCAAATTTGAGAAGTGTAAACTAGAACCACAGTAAGTAATTTTCAAAGTGATTCCCTGTGTTTATGTTCGTTTACAGCCAATCTTGTGCCAGAAAAAAATCTAAAGCAGTTTATAGCTTTATGTGAGTTAAAATGGAATTTAAAGTAAGTGAAATGAAAAACATGACGAAGGGAAGATGAGAGCAAGAAAGGGAAACAGAGCCAGATATAGAGAATATATGCCCTGAGGCTTTTATTTGACTCCCAGCTTTCTAGCAGCCAACCCGATGACAACGATGAGTCACCGCCCTATGATGTTCTTAAAAACTAGTTAGGGTATTGCCTATTTCTAAGAAAATATTCTTGAGCTACTTTGATTTTAATGTGCCTGTTCTTTCCATGTGAACGGTAACCTGAGATTAAAAAAGTAATCCTCTCATTGGTATGAATAGATAGTTGGTTTTTGTTTAAGGAGCAGTGCTGAAAAAATGCTTTATTCTGTCACCCACCTGCCCCTACAATAATAGCTACCATTTCTTGAGCACCTGATGCTGAGCACTATGCCAAGGACTCCCATGTTTTATCTCATTTTTTCCTCAAAACAGCCTTCTTATGTCCAAAAGTTTTGTAAGTTTTGAAAGGTAATATATTTAAATCTGAACTCTCTAAGCAATTGCTGTGACAAGGAAAACATTGACTGTTTTTGTAACAAGACTTAATTAATTGTATGATCCTTCAACTCTTAAAGTTAACAGCAATAGTAGTAAATACTTGAGTGCTTATTTTGTGCTCATTATGCTAAGAACTTTATTGTATGTTCTCATTTCAATCCTCATATTAATGAAATTTCATTTTATAAAATAGGTATGATTATTATCTATCTTCATGTTGGGGATTAGTCATCCGAGGCATAAAAGAGGTGAGTAACTAGTCCAGGGTCACCCAGATCGAAGGAAGTGGCAGAGCTGGCATTTGAACCCAGGAAGCCCAGACATTCTGACTCTGTACTTAGCACATAGGCTATCCTGCCTCTCGTAGAGTTATGTCAGATCCTGACTATTTTTACCCATCAAAAAGTAGGGCAACATCTCTGGCTTTAGAACACTTAGGGAGAGCACATTATAATTTAACAGTTATCCCGCTATACTCTAAATAATTAACTCCTAGCCATTCCAAGTTGAAACTCTAATTTGAATTTCTCTTGCCCTAATGGGAAAGAAATTGGGTAGTCTCTATTTTTTCTTAAGGAATGAACTCTATATTTTTAAAAAATTACCATTAACATCCTGAAGTACCTCTTTTAACTTCTTGATATTAATCTAAAGTTTTATTTAAAATTTTTATCTTCCTGTGTTTCATTTCCTGTGTGTGATAAAAATTAGATGTAGGCTCTTGGGCCCAAAGAACCATTGTGAGAATGGCCTCCCTCATACAAAGCTGAATGCTAGTAACTCTTTGGGTCTTTGGTGTCCATTTTTTTCTAATGGCTCAGAAATAGACCCAAGAGCCATAGGACACAAAGCTGCTCTCACAGAACTTGCCCTCATGGTATAATTAGGATCATACAGCTTATATGATTTTATACTCTTGAGAAGGATTTGACACCATAAATGAAAATGGCTAAATTGACTGCAGTCAAATGCTAAAATAGAACCCTTGAAGGATGGGGAGGATGAGGCATTTAGATTGACAGAGATGTGCAGTTGGGTGGAGGAATGGGAAGATGGAGACTTGAGCTTGAGTCCACTCGCTTGAGCAGGCCCCGTTCAGGAAAAGCCTGGCTTGACTACAGCAGGCCCACACCCAGGAGATGTGGAGGGAGGAGCATGAACAAAGACACTGGGGTAGATTATGCAAGGTCCTCATATTAGAATGAGAAATCTCAGTCCTTCTCTTAAATACAGTGAGTCATTTTATAAGATTCTTTCCTTACAGTGGAAAAAATCAGTACAGTAGCTTAGGCACTTTTGTCCCTTAGTGCTCTGTAGTGGCTCATGGCAAGTGTCACCTAGAGGAGGAGAAGACAACTGGGATGGGATTGTGGATGATGGAAAGTAAAAAGGGCCTGACCTGGGATGGAATTGGTGCAATCAGCAGAAGGCCTGACTTGAGAGGTGACGAGGAACAATTGGCAGAACCTCGTGGTGGATTAGTTCTGGGGAGTGATGGAGATCTCTGACAGAGGCTTGGGAAGAAAACACTTGAAGAACAGAGATGATGAGTGGACTTCAGAACTGTTGAGGCTGTGGAGATCAGTTCTCCAAATACTGGATGGATGAAGCCGTCCAGTAAATAGGGACAGAAAAGCAGAGGCAAGATTCTGAAAAAGTTCACTCTTTCCTTGGAGATATTTTCTTGAAAATTTTTTTTAAAAAGCAGCTGCGTAATTAAGTATTAGGCAGTTTAGTAGATCAGCTTAGTTTTAGGCAGCAGACGTCAGCACCTGCAAGGCTGTTTGGTGCAGTATATGGGAAGTTATACAATGAAATTGAAAGCCTGGTGAAGATGTTGGACCCACAGCACCAATGGAACAGGCCTGCTTAGAGTAATGATTACTGAGGGCCTTGTCCTGTTGCCACTTCTGATATTAAAGATACTAAATGATGATTTTAGCAGCTTATGACACCATAGGTAGCCACAACATGAAGCCATTAATGATTGAGAATTCAGAAAAGTTCTGTAGTGAATTTTAAAAAAAGATGCCACTGTTTCAAGCCCCCCAATTTTTTCCTATGATTTTTTGCTCTTTAAAGACATGCATATGTAGTATAGTGATTTCTTTTTCCTTTTAACCTTATTTCTTGGTATCTACCTTCGCTGCCCTTCCTAACCTCTTAGATAGACAAGAGAGGGACTGATAATGATTTTTCTAGAGATAAGCAGATATGTGTAAAACATATACATAAAAGCATACATGCACACTTCCAGACCTCTGCCCCACCTCACTCAGTCACTCAATGATTACTGTTTGGGGCTATGGAGAGGGGAGAACCTTGAATACTAGCAAGAACTCTTCAGAACCAGCTGAAATTCTCGTAAAATCATTCGTGGACATGCTCACATTCTCTCTCTCTTTCTTTCTCACTCACACACCTCTCCAGTGTCAGAGACCAAATTGATGTCTAGAGAGGAGCAAGTTGGTACCAAGGAATGAAGCTCACAACTCTTATAAGCAACTTAGGTTGTTTCCATTTTGCCCTAGGGTTGGCCCTATTTGAAGCTCTTTGATCAATGCTAACTCTTTGAATTTGTTGACTGTAATATTAGATTTACAAAAATATCACCTTCCTGTATGTGCTGTGTTGCTAATTAACAGTGAACTCTTAACCTCACACAGCAGAGAACAATCCCTAAGGAACAGTGAGAAATGTATTTTCTCCTTACAGGTATAAGACTCAAGGCTCCATTAAATTGCTGGCGTGTGACAACCCAATGCATCTTTACAAATGTGTTTTCTTTACTTTTCTAATGGTAAAAGCATGGAATAAAGCAAATGAAATAAAAGATTAAAGGGTATAAATCTAGAAGGGTATCATAACTATCAACAAGAATTGAAAAGTCAGCAAATTAGCTGAGGAGTAGAAGGGGTGAGGTTTTTAGGAAGTTTAATATAAATTCCTACCTTATATATATTGCTGTAAATATAGTGATAGGCTCATATTGTATTTGTTTCAGTGGAATAAAAACTATATAATTTGGGGGGAAAAAGGCAAATACCTCCTCCTCCTTTCTAATCCCTCATTTTATTTTCTTCAATTCAAAAGGAAGAACCAGGGCTTGAGTTTCAAGATTCATCCCACCCTTTTAGAAGCCATATTGACCATTTACTGATTTTTTAGTGAAAGGCTACTTGGATATTATCCAACAATTTGAACATTTACTGTGAGAGTTCTCCAGTAAGAAGCAATATCATGAAGCATCACCAGCATAGTTTCCAAAGTTACTTTTCTCTAGAGGTATAGCGTGAGTAGAAAGAGAGTTGACCTTGGGGTCAGACAACCTGCACTTCAGTGCAGAATGGCACTGCCCACTCTGAGCTTTTGAGCAAATAATTGGCCATCTGTTTCCTCTTCTGTGAACAAAAGAAAATCTTAAAAGTATCTGCCCTACCCATCTCTCAGAGTTACGGGGATAAAAATTAGTACACAAATGTTTAAACTGCTTTAGAAACCATAAAAGATTACTTTACAAATATTACATTTAAAAAAGAATCTTCCCCTCCTTAGGAAGTAACTTAATCAGTATACCTTGGTTCTCAATAAATTGTGGAATATTTAAATTGTAGCTACTTTATGTACACATTAAATATTTGATTTGAAGGAAAAAGCAGTAAAAATTCAAGGAAAGCATATATTATTTTAGGCGAGACTTGGAGTTTTGACCTGCTTGTCCCTGGTTTCGCTAGGTCTGTATTTTTCGTGAGTTTTGTACCACAGGGCCACAGCGGGGAAACCTTTGTGTTTAAGATCAGGATTTAAATTTAATCTGCCTGAATACAGAATCAGACAAAGAACAGACACTTTTTCTACATCTTAAACATTTGGAAAATCACAGCTGCTTCTTACTTTCTTCTTCTTCTTCTTCTTTTTTTTTTAATTAACTGTACCAAGATTTCTGAAACACACTGCATTCTCCTACCCTCCCACTCTTGTTGAATAACTTATTTGGAAAACCAGTGCAGAATTAGTCTAAGTTGATTGTTTTTCATCTGGCCTGCATTATAGCATTTTCCCAGTTGAACCAGGCTCAGCAATTTGATATTGCTAGCATTATGTAAGTACTAATTGTTTTGTTTTGTTGTTTTACTATCCAATGTGAACTGAAGTTGCATTAAAAAAAATTAATAAAAATTGAGTATTAGTAGCCATTAATTAGAATCTTAAATAAAAATAAATGATATTGATTAAAAAAAATTCCTTCAAACAACCTTCCCTTTCAATTTTTAAAATTAAATGTGCTTCTGACACATCTGATTAGGATTTAGGTTTATTTGAAGAGCTTTAGTCCCTATAATCAGTAATACTTAATATTCGAAATCTTATATCTCCCAAATATGGAAATAGCTGACCTTTGCCTAGTTTAAGCAGCATGTAACAGAACAGAGCTGTAATAGTGACTGAGGTCACTGAAACATGAAAAACCAAGTCCAGGACATGGAGAGCACATGAGGAAAAGACAAATGAAGACGCAAGGAGCCCACGGGGCTAGAGCTGTCATGGAAAATGGAAAGGAAAATGCCCTACATGTGCCCACAGCGTAAAACCAGACAGAAACCAGGCACATTCATTCAATTCCGCCGACACTGTGGAGTGCTTACTATGTCCTAGGCACTTGGTGTGTGCTGCGGCCCATTCCCATTAACAAAAAGGCACAAGGATCCCAGATCTCACACTTTACTTCATTCTAAGCAGTGTGCATTTTTTTCCTATCATCTACTGTATCTTGAGAATTACCTGTAAAGCAAAATAATCATATCGATGATTAGGAATTGACTTTGTCTTTTTCAGTGAAGCAGTACAAATTGTGCAAAAATCAATTGGAACCAGGAAATATTTCCCTTTTTACGGAATTTCTTACTGTTGAACTCAGTTTACTAGGCAGAAAATTGGAGTTTTCAAGTGCTGGTAGCTATTTTCTTTATTAGACTGAATAAGTTGTAATTTATAGTCATGACCCACAAGGAGAAGAGTGGAACAAAAAAGAAATTATTTTAATAGCAAAAATTAACCTCCAATGAGCCATCAACACATCCTTTGTAAAAACAAAAAAAACAAAAAAAAAAAATTAAAGCATTTTTTAAATTATTTGAAAAATCAGGCAAATTGTCTTCCCTATAGTGAGGGTAGCATGTCAGAAGTGTAACATAAAAGTATGTTTCTTCATTTATTTAGGAAAACAAAGTAGGCTTTCTGTTTTGTCTTTCCCATAACTTACCATTACATAGGTACTAGTGGTGCTTTTTCATTTTTTATTATTATTATTATACAGTATGACCTGAAATTACAATTTAAAAAGCAATAGTAATTTTAAAAGAGGATTAATTGATATTAATAAAAATCGCTATTTTTAAAAGAGAATAGATGGAGAAATAATTATAGAAATACCATTATTAAATGGTTTTAGATAGAAAATTCCTTCTAGCAATCAACTTTCCCTTTAAAAATTTTAAGTTAGATGTACTCAACATACATGATTAGGAGTTTTTGAAGATCCTCAGTTGCTAACTGGACTACGAGAAGAATATCATTTCAGATACTTGTGGCTGTGGTACTTTCAATGAAGAATTTTTTTAAATCAACTCGGTATTAAATATATTTTACAGTTACTGAAATATGTTTAAGATTAAAGTTAAGGCAATTATAAGCATTTTGCAACATGTGTATAGTTTTTTCTTTAGTAATTGCATTATGCCATCATTCTACTATAGCTTATAGGTGATTTTTTTTGGGAAAAACAATTACTAAAGGAAATGTCATTATCCAGAGAGGTGTGTACCTGAGATGTAATCATGCCGCTTTCTGTAGACCAGTCTCTTTTAAAATAGAAATTGTTTCATATAGAATCATGGAAAGGGCTTTCTGCTTGCTTTCTTACCATCTGACAAGGGGTCACAAATCATTTTCTTACATTCAGGTTTCTAAGACACATTGCACGTGCCCACTCATTCTTACTGAATGGCTAATTGAGAAATCCATGGGAAATCAATCCCAGGCAATGATTTTTTTTTTTTTTTGTATTACAAGGTAAATCATAGAATAAATTTTCTTTCCACTGTTTAAGATTCTGTTAAGATCATATAATAAAGTAATTCTATCATATGTAAAATAGATCAGAATTCCATTTTCTCATACAGAATTTCCATCAAAGACAGTATTTCCAGATTCAATCTAATAAGGCTTAATATTTACTTTTTTTAATTGTAAAAAAAGCAAAATTTACATCTGAACCATTTATAAATGGTATTAAATGCATTCATGTTGCATGATCATCACCACCATCTAGCCCCATAACTTTTTTCATCTTGTAAACCTGAAATTCTATCCCTTAAACAGTAACTCCACACTCTCCTCTCCCCGACCCCAGCCCCTAGCAATCACCATTGTACTTTCTCTCTTTATATGTTTTGTTTTTTTAAAATGTGCTTTTTTGGTAATTTTAATTATAATTGAAACTAGATGATAGTATCTCATTTTCCACATTCAGTTTAGATGTACCATATTACAGTCAAATCATAACCTTAGGAGCCTGTATTCAAATTCCAGTGTCACTCTATGTAGTATTCATTGTAGTTAACATTTATTAAAAGCGGCTGTGAGCCCGGCAGTGAAATGGACATTCTGTGGTTTTATTTCTGTACAATTTCTGTAGGAGTTAAATAGCATCCTTATTTTTGATTAGGAAGTTAATTAGAATTAAGCAGTTTGTCCATAGTCGCACTTTGAGGGAAAGAGGTAGGAATTGCGTGCAGGTTTTGACTCCAGGCTCTCCTTTATTCAATTTCACCGTGTTGCACTACTGGCCCTAGGACCTGGGCCAAGTCACCAGCCTCTCCCTGATTCCTAACTGTAAAATGGAGGTCGGGTAATACCTAGCTTATCGTGATGTCTTGGCGATTAGAGATGATGTATGCCAATTACCTAGCACATTGTAGACACTAAATAAATGGTAGCTATTCACAGTTCTCTCATTACTTGTTACGCTGTACATGCACCACAGGGTATGCAAAGCTCTCTAAGTGGTTACTTGATGAAATAGCATATACAGTGTCAGGGGAACAATAATAATTTTATATGTCAGATTCCAACCCCCCCCCATCCATTAAATATAAAATGTGTATTTGAAACCAACAAGGGGCTGCTTTGAATCCTGGTGAGAATAAATATCATTGAAATTGGATGTAGACCTAGGGTAAGCAGCTTTTCCAATTGTTAAAATAGCTCTGTTTTATGATCAAATAGGGTGATGAGTGACATTAAAAGCTGTAATACTATTTAATACTATTTTGTAGAGGAGATTCATTGCATGATATTAAGTGTGGGCACAGATCGAATGTCCTAAACTCTAATTTTTCTAAAAGGAGTAATTTAAATTCTAACTTGAAACAAAATTTTGCTAAAATTATGCCCACATAGGCCTAATATGGAAGTATCCTTTCAAAAAATTTTTAAAAAAAGGGAAGGGAATGCAATAATTGATAAAATATTAGGCGGTTTCTCTCCCTTCAAGACCAGGTCTCCAGAGACCAGATTACATTGGCAGCCTGTGATGGCCTAAGGTAAGACCCTCTGCTGGCCCCTGAGAAGAAAGAGGCAGTGGAGCTCACCTCCATCTCTCCAAGTACAATTGTGGTAACAGCTTATGTTTGTACATGTCTTCATACCAGTAGACACTTGCAGTTAAGTGGCTTGGGCAAGCTCACACAGCTAAGAAATGACAAAGCTCAGACTCAGACCTAAATCTGACTCCAAGGCCAGTGCAGTTCTCTGACAAAGAGGCTAGTGCTTTGAGTGTGGCCTGTTGGAGAAAAGTGGAGAGAGGGAGTGCCCTTTGGTTAAAAATTCTAAATTGGAGTTGATTTACATTGTCGAAAAATATTTTTTTTTAACTTATAGTGGTTTTCCCTGGAAATATCTGGGTTGCCCACCCCTCTCATCCCAAAACCTATAGCTGACCCATTTAGAAGCAAATATATAAACCAAGAAAGAGAGTACGGTGTCCTGAGGATGCCTATTGTGTCACTGGCCTCTTAAACCAAGGGAGTCAGTAAATGTCTCAGGATAGGACTATAGGCTCCATCTGTCTAGGTGGTAGTTAACTGCCAGCTCCACCTACACATGAGGCGGACCCTATTGTTACATATTAGCCAGAATTTACTATGATATAAACTCATTCTCTTACGTAAACAACTGTCCCTTAAACCAGCCCATCTTAATAACTTTGTGCATAGGGCCAGTTGTAAATGATCTAACCACAGGAAACTTGTCTGTTGCAGAAATTACAGCAGTAATCATACAGCACTTTTCTTCAATAAACTGGTACCAAAGTCATACTTGGCACACTGTTAAAATCAACAGATGATTTGCTTTTCAAGAGTTCCAAATGCCCTACACCATTGTAAGAGATCAGAATGGCTTCACGTTTTCAATCTGTGAATGTGTCATTGTAGATTTTCTTTGACATATTTAGGGCAGCAGAGAGCTAGTCATGAGCACTGTTCTGAGCTGTGTACCTCATTTAAAGAAAGCCCACAGCATGGAATGGAAGTCTGTATTCGTTGAAATGAAAATTACGTAACTGAGTCTTCGGGTGGTATATATTATTCTTTGCTGTGTATGGAGGTACTTTGGAGCCTATTGACATCCAGGGAAGTAGATCTGGTCTCAAACAGAACCAGTAGTAGTAATATCCAATAGCAATAACCAATAATAGTAATTGTCATAGTAATCAGCTTCTTAGTGGTACTTGAAAAGATCCCATTTATCAAGGGCCCATCTTTCCCAGAGTTAAGAAATGGCTTTGTAACCAACTGCTTAACTTATTTATAATGAAGAAAAAAGAAATCTGGAGAATGGTAACCCTCTTGCAACCAATTAATGTTTCTAGTTTTCTTAGAATCACTTTAAGAGTCTTTCCTTTATGCCTTAAGTTAGTCTCATTGAGTAGACATAAAATTTTTGATTTGGCAAAATGTTTAGGAAAATTAAACATTTAGGGCTTAATGTGATTCACTCAATCGTATTCCTCAGCTGCTTATATGTAAGAACTATTTCTCTTTACTTTGTAATAGACTTTTAAACTTCTAATCCTAAAAGATAGTTGATTTGATGATAAAATTGCATGGCTTAATAAGTAGAAGTACTCTTTTCCCCTGCTTGTATAAGAAAATATTTTCTGTAAAATTTTAGAAAAGAAGAATGAGGAAGACAGAGAAGATCTCTAGCCTTTGAGCATAGCAGGGAATGACAGGAGAGCCCGTCGGTGTTGTGATGTTTGCTTTACTTGTCCAGTAAATGGAGGGCCCACAGGAATACAAAAATGTATGTGCTATGTACTCTTCTCACATGGAAAGAGAATGCTTCCCAGAAAAGTTTTCCTATATACGTCCTTATATTTATTACATTTGATAGGTTTCCAGACTAAGATTTCTGAATCAAATGAGGGTTTGAATTTTAAGAAATGTTGCCAGGTTGCTTTCCAATAGATTAAAATAATTCACCAAAAGTACTTCTCCTCCATCCCCACCAGCAACAGATACTACCACACTTTTTACATTATGCTGGTTTCATAGGTGTGTTTATCATTGTTACTTTTTTAAAAATGTGGTAAGATACGCATAACAAAATTTACCACCTTAACCATTTTTAAGTGTTTGGTTCAGTGGCATTAAATACATTCGTGTTGTTATACAGCCATCACAACCTTCCCCTTCCAGAACTGTTTTCATCTTCCCCAGCTGAAACTCTGTATCCATTGAATACCAACCTCCCATCCCCACTGCCACCCCCAGCAACCAGCATTCTGCTTTCTGTCTCTCTGAATTTGACTACTCTAGGTACCTCATATAAATGGAATCATATAGAGTTTGTCCTTTGGTGACTGACTTATTTCACTTAGCATAATGTCCTCAATAAAAAAAAAAACATTTTATATGATGAACGATAACTCCTCAAGATATAATTTGCCTAGTGGTTAATGATGAAAGTTGCTATTTGAATTGCATTCATTGATTCCTGTAATCATGAAATATTTACTGAGCATCTCCTGGGTGCCAGATGCTGTTCTAGGAGCTGGGGGCAGAGAGGCACCATTTCCATCACGGGGAATATGGTCTAGTAGGGAAGATAGGCAATTTACAAATAAGCAAATATGTGGAATAAAGGAGGAAAAAGAAAATGGTGGATAAGTTAGAGTAACTAGGTGCAGGGCAATGGTTATATTAGACAGTATGATCTGGAAAGGCTCCTTGGGGAAGTAAGTCAGACTTGAAGTATGAGATGGAGTTAAGATCCCTGAGTGGGCCCTGGGCACGTGCAAAGGCCCTGGGGCAGGAGGGAGACTGGAATGATGGCAGCGAGTGTGGCTGGAGAGTGGGTAAGAGGGAGATGAAATTAGGGTGGTGGTAGAGTTAGGGCTCAGAGATAGGTGAGACCAGGTCAGGTAGGATCACAAAGACCATTGTAAGGAGGTTGGATTTTATGTTTTCTAAGGCACTTGGAAGCAAGCCATGGAATCATTTTCACCCTTTATAGTTCCAAAGAAGTACAGCATTTCATCCTAACGGTAAATAGAGGAGGAAGTGAGAAAAATTACCAACGATCCACTCTACCAAGCATAACACTTAGTGTCTTAGCATCTCCTCCCGTTTTATAGGTGAGGTAACTAAGGCCTAAGGCTTGCTTCCCACCGTCTCACTGCTGCAAAAAGAGCCAGATACGTTCCTTCGTTCCCAGATGTTTAGTCTTTTTTTAAAACCATTTTGAGATATGATTGACATGTAAAAAGCTGTACCCAGACGTTTAGTCTTAAATCACATGAGTGGATCAAATAGCTGTATTGGAAATGGGAGCTTAACAGATTTTACATCCGGAATAGCTCAGTTCCTGTAATGGAGAGCTGTAGATTTTAAGTTGTTCAAGTCTACCATCTATGCCGCTTCACCACACCCCTAACCCAGCCTCTGTCAGTGTACATTTCTTCGACTGCCCCTGGGCATTCTGGCATAAGCCCAAAGAAACTTGGATCTCCTAGCAGTGGGAGCCCCCTCTCCTCCAATTTTAGGCTAGCTACTTCTATCATGAGAAAAATATCCATATATTTTGGCTTTATGTTATATGGCAGATGGGACGTTCAATAAAACACTCTAAAACTGCGCTGTCCGATATGGTAGACACTAGCCCCAAGTGTCTTTTGAACACTTGAAATGTGACTGGTCCTACTTGACACATGTTGTAAATGTAAAATACACGTTGGACTTGGGAGACTTAGTATGAAAAAAAGGATGTAAAATACTTCAATATTTATACTGATTACATATCGAATTGATATTTTGGCTGAATTGAGTTAGATAAAAGATATTACTAAAATTAATTTCACCTCTTTATTTTTACTGTTTAATGTGGCTACCAGGAAATTTAAAATATTTACCAAAGTGCCCTTCTCTTTTAACTCTTATTTGCCTCCTTCTCTCTCTCTCTCTCACACACACACACACACACACACACACACACACACACACACACAACAGAGGACCTCATGCAGTGTTTTTTCACCAGACTTCACTATGTGTACTTATTAACTGCCATCCTTGTGAAAAAAGAGGGGACAACACCACATCCTATTACAGTGTCTTCTCTAGAGCTTCTAAGATTTGACCACTGAGGAAAAAACTTGAAAACTTGTCCACAAAACTTTGAAAGGCCCCACATTCTCCCAAACAATGGAGAATCTCTCTTCTCACACTTCAGTTTTCACATGGTATTTTCTTCATCTCCTCAATAATGCCAAAAAACTGATAAAATGTCTTTAGAAACTATGAGCCTCATACAGCATCTTATTACCAAGTTTTAACAACTGTGGCTTCTTGTGGCCCAGTGGCCCTTCCTGACAACCAGCCAGTTGTCTGTCTTCTGCATCTGTGTCGTTGTTGTGGTACTTTTCACATATTAGAAGCTTGGAGAGTGCAGAAGACTCTTGACATTCTCCGTCCACTTGTGGCGTTACTCCCAGTTGTCCAAACCAGAGGCAGACTCAGATACTCTCGGAGGGTGGGCGGTGTAAAAGTAGCCAGAGAAAGGGAGAGTTGGGACCCAGTGCTGAACTGAAGACTCTGTCCCTTGCATAAGGCTGCAGGTACCAAATGTCATGAACCATGTTGGCCAAACTCATCTTACCAGTCTGAGAACCCAGCCTTAATCGAAAGACCCATTGTATTTAATAGTGTTGCAGAAGCACTGCTCTGAATCACTGTGCAGTGAGGGTGGCACTGGGGAGCAGATACCAGGGAAAGCCAGTGAGCCTACCAGCATTCATTCATTCACTTGGCTTTGCTTTTCAATGTTCCTCAGAATTCCACAGCGTTATGTATGAGCTTTGGAACCTCCCTACCTCTCTAGCTCCATCACTTTCTACTCCTGCCTCAGAATCTGTTCTTTAGCTGTACTTAGCTTATGAAAGTATCCATCCCTCCCATGTGCCTGTCTCACTGCCCCATCCTACCCCCTGGCCTTTGTACATCCAGTTCCCTCTGTTTGACCACTCTCATCCTCCTTCTCTCTGATCTGTGCCAGCTAGCTCTTCCTAGAGCTTCAGTTCTCATTTTAGAGGTGGCTGCCCCCAGGAAGCTTGCTTGACTCCTCCGTGTCCTGTGACATCTGAGCTTGTCCCATCACCAGTCTTAACATGCTCCATTAAAATGGCCTATTTCTGTCTTCCCTCTGGACTGCCAAGAGCAGGGATGGTGCCTTGTTGAGTCTTTAATTCCTACAAGTAACAGAGTACCTAGTGCATTGGAGGTGATTGAATGAGTGAGCTGTAAACCCAGATACCAGCGTCTCCCTAAAGTCATGTGTAGTTGTCAAATAGCTGTCTGGTATCAGATCTTGGAAAATACAATATTTAAAACTTTAACTCTGAGAGAAAAATGGAAGTTTATTATCTTTTGAGTTGGGTCTCTGAGTGCACTGGAATTCAACACTTAATGATGGTCTTTTGATGCAATTTATATCCATTACTATTTCTAAGTTGTTCTCACACTTTTGATAGCTTACTTCAGTTCCATTTCTCTCTTGGTTTCTCTGACCTCTCTTTTGTCTGGCAAAATGACTTTTTCTGTTGCAGCGTTAGTCATAGTGATTTCCTCAAATTTCTCACATTCTTAAGGTTAACATTAAGACACTAAAGTCATTTTTTACTTACAGATCAATCCGATGGTAAAATTCAGCTCTGGGAAAACATGGTTTTGGCTTTGGGAACCAGATGTGAAGGATAAATTTGAGTGTCATTGCTCTCTGTGATTGCACAGTCTTTCCTGTCGGGGGTCTTCTTAAGTGGCTGAAGACTACCTGCTCCATCTTCTAGACCAGTGTCTGAACGTACCAAGTGACAATGCCTGAGAATAGATACTTCTGCAAGTTGAGTTTGTAATTATAGATAAAAATATGATACTAGCAGTAACTGTAGTGATCGGTTCGGGAAAAGGAAATGTATTTGATGGTATCCTCAGATGGTTTCCTCTAAATATTAGTAGAAAAGTTATATTGAGGTTTCTCATTTGAGATCCTCAGAATGTGTCTAAATTTCTCTTTGTGATATCTTGTATAAATGGAATCAACTGTCAGAATTCATTTTTAATTTGGTATCATTTTAATTTCAGAGTATTTAAATGAATGATGCTAATAGTTTTGAAAGTTCACTCAGAAATACTTTTAGCATGTAGATTGATTGTTTGTTGAAAGGGAAATTCACGTTGCTATTTCTGACCTATTATAAACCATTTTAGCTTCACAAAAGAAATGTATCACACTGTTTTACTCTATAAAATGTATCCACTTTATGCATTAGCCTTCTTAACTTGATTTTTAATGCCATCTATTTTATTCTGTAATTTAACTTTTAAATGTAAGTCATTTTGACTTCTGCATAAAAAGCAACAAGAAAATATTTCCCATTTTGATTTTGGGCAGTGCTCCAACTTATAAAGTTATTGAAGTGCCATAGAATGTAAATTCATTTAATTGGACTAATAAGTTCATAAAATTGTGCCACACTTCATTATAACCTCTTTACCAAAGTGGAAAATCCTTTTGGTTTATAAATTCCAGCTCTTTTTAGTTTTTTAGTTTGATTTGGGTTTTAATGTTCATGGACATAAGTGCTGCTGAGAATTTTAATTATGACATTTTTAGTGTGAGAAGACCTTAAAAGAAATTGAAATGGTATTCAAATTCTAGGACTATATGAATGATATAAATAGTTATGGGGAGCACCTCCCAGTTCACCCATATTCTATTTTGGATTTCTAATTTAAGTGTACACTCTGAGTCTCAAAATTGGTGTTGGTATTTTATAGTACTACTAGTTTTTGGCAATACTTCTGAAACAATTAAATTATCCAATTGGGAAATGAAAGTCTCTCCCCTAGAATTGGATGTTGTTTTCAAAATTTTACAATTGGGTGATTGTCATAATTCTCATTTGATAAGTTATCATCTATTTTACTGCGTCCAATATTGTTCATTAAAGTTCATAGTTCAGTGATATGTATATATTATAAATGTAAAGATAAGGATGCTCATGGTACAAAGGTAAATATCAGAGTTAAGGGATGGACTTAAAAAAGAAATTCCTTTAGTTTCTCCTGTGCTGATGTCTAAAGCTTTCCAAAGGTAGAATCTTGAGAATAGCTATTGAAGACTTTACAGCCCTTGAAGAATTGGGAACTGTAGCTAAATCCTGTTGATCTTAAATGTTTTTGCATTGATTTGCTTATTACTAGAGTGATCTTGTGTCCTAGTTTGCCAGGGATGGATTTGGCTTAGGCCTGTTGTCCTGGTATAATTTTTTTATAGCACCTCCTTTCACACTCAACAACGTTTGGATAATAACTTGTGTGGTTACTCTGTACATGAATTATTATGACCACAAGTGTCCAGCTGTATGCAACACTTCTCCCAAAGCATTTAATTTTTTAAATGCTCAAAAAACAAAAGGAAATTTAAGCATTATTACTGTTTGTAAAATTATATATATTTTACTTATGGTATCCCTCAACCTTCAAACAGAAGTTTTCTGAGGTTTTTTTTTTAATCTAAGGGATATCAGTTGATAGCTATATATATTGTTGTTATATGTCCAAAGTGAATTATTCTAATATTGTCTTTTCATTCATATGAAAAGCCTATAGAATCTCATTAGAAAAATCAACCAGTCTTTTTCGATTGATACTGGAAATTTGAAAAGGAAAGCAAAAATGCTGATTCCTAGAGCTGACACCTAAGTAACACAGAAAGATTTATATAGAAACGAATATCAGAAGCCTTTGTTAACTTGGTGATAACCCACCTCAGCCCTCGAAAGCCTGGGTAGAAATGGTGGTGGAGCAGCAACAAAACTGTTTTACCTGATAGTTCAGTCCTATCAGGCCTACTTTAGTGTATTCATTTTTTTCCTATTTCCTGAGCAGTGGGAAAGATAAATTATATTCAGCTCTTCCCAAGGGGACCTGGGAATCGGATGGGAACCCTTCCCAGAGCTGCCCTGGTTGAGCCTGAGAAACACAGAAGAATTGATTCAGGTCTTGGGTTTACCCACTGCTGCTGGCGGTGGCAGTCTGCCAGGGGAGAAGTTATGTGGAAAATGGGGAAAAATGTGTATTTCTTCCTCATAACTTGGCAAGGAGGAAATAAAGATGGAAGAAAAAAGATAGCTTTAGTCTCAAAATATAGTTGCTGATAAATACTCTTTTGTTAGGATGACTGGTATTTCAAGAAGAGAAAAATAGGCATGGTTCTAAAGCACAGCTATGCTGTTAGGCTAACCATTGTTTAAGTAGAATTTGTTTCACAACAGCAAAAAATAAAAAATGCTCCCTAACCAAAAAAAAATTCTCTTGGCTTAAAATTAAGTCATTGTTCTGGTGGTTATACAACTGTATAAACTAACTGAAAATCAATGAACTGTAGACTTCGAGTGAGCGAATTATGTGGACGTAAACTACACCTCGGTAAAGCAGATAAAAGTAAAAAAAAAATCAAATTTCAGAGTGGTTTTGTTGTATCTTTAAACTAAAAAAGAAAAATCCACCAAACTATTCTGCTTTTAATTCTTTATATTTTAAAATAAATGTTTTTTAACTTTATTAGGGAGAATTTAAAAAATACTAAAGGTGGATAAAATATTTTAATGAACCCTCATGTTTCCGTCACCCATGATGGTTCAACAATTATCAATATATTTCATTTTCTGCCTCACTGAATTATTTTAAGGCATGTCCTGACATCCATAAATTCTTCAATATATATTTTTAAGAGATAGGACTCTTAAAAATATAACTGTTACTTTAAAATGTTAAATATCATTATCACTAAAAGAATAATCATTGACAATCTCTTTAGTTTCATATCATAAATGTCTCTTTATAATTGTTCAAATCAGGAACGAAGCAAGCTAGACAAATCTTAATGTCCTCGATAGCATTTAACTTAAGCCTTATCTTAGAGGCTAGGAGTTATAATTTTAAATGTGATTCTTTTTAACCATACCAAAGGTCTTGTAAATGTTTTCATGAAATCATAGAACAACAGATGTAGTTTAGCCCAAATATCCTGTGAAAATGTTTGCATGTAGAGCAGATCTTTCTAGTTTGTTTTCAAAGTCATTGGTTATTATGTTACCTTCCTAAAGTCTAATGTGGAGAAACTGTACATATTGGTACAATGTATTCAGTAGGCAGAATACTGTAAGACTCTTGGCTGTACACGATACAAACCAATCGTGCATGTGGAGATTGCTTTTGGGGGATTGCTTGTGGGTGGTGGTCAACCTCATAGTTATTCAGCAAATATGGGCCATTAATTTCAGTGACTTATCGGCAGGTTATTTTATCCTCACAATGAATATACAAGTATTTGTCGGTAGTTGTGGCAAGTCTTGTTTACTTTTTGTTTTTTAAGGCGAAAGAGCCAAAGTTAAAAAGTTTTAATTAATTGTGCAAAGTCATTACCAGTTGTTTCTCTGGACCTAGAATCTAGGTCTTTACTTGTAGTAGAGAATTATGTGTCTTAGAACACGATACTTCCAGTCATCACTTCAGAGCACTGCGATTTTAACAGAATATTATTGGAGATGATTACTTTGCCGTAGGAATTGGAATACTCACTAAGGGGTGAAAATTACCTTGACAAAAAGGATCTAAGACATTCTTTAGATGGTACTAAATTAAAATCCATCGTATTTGCTAGGCCGTGTGATCACGAATTTCACATCTTAGAATTCATTTTGAGTGTATATTACAAGAGCTTATTTTCAGTAACTGATATTTAAATTTTGAAAAATTGCTGAGCACATCTTTCTCTTTCTTTAGCTGTTGCTAAACTTTAATGTGATACTAGGAAACCACATGGTCGCTTGAATTTAGGGCTAAGACTTAAAGCATAATTATGTTCTTCCATTTTTCATGTGGAATTTGGACTTGTGCTTCCTCTTATTTCATCCTGCTGTGTGGTTAGCACTGACCAAGCAAGCTGAAATGAAACGTGGGAAGAAATTAGTTAGCTAAGGCAAAGGTGTTAGATGTTAAATAGGATGGTCTATCATTTAGAATGCTTTGGGCTATAATGAATTTTCAAAAATCCAACACAAATGGACTTCAATAATACACAATATTTCTGGCTTACATAATTGCAAATGCACAGGGAAGGCAAATATCAGGATTGGCTTATACACATGGATAACAATATCAAGATCCAGGTTCTTTTCTTCTCTCTCTTGTCCCCTCTAAGTGTCTGTTTTACCCCAAGGCTGGCTTTGAAAGTGACTGGAACTTTGTGCTTTCTCATTTATGTACAGGAAGAGACAGAGCATTCTCATTAGGGAAAAAAAAAAAAAATGAAAGCTTTGGTTTCCCAGATGTCCTCAGCAAACCTTTGGCCTTAGACTTACATGCTCACTTGTGAACAGTTGTTGACAGAGGGATTGGTATTACTTTGTGGGATTAAGAATTTTCCTAGGGCTGAGATTTAAGTTAGCTCCCATGGAGTTCATAACTGTGTGGGAAGCAGTGGAAAGGGGGCATATTTAGAGTTCTTTTGGGAAGGGAGGAGGAGGAAATGGGTGGTAGGTAGGCTAAAGTAATGCCCACTACAATGTCTCTTTAATTTCAAGCAACTTATGAAAAAGTGAACTTCTTTCTAACTATTTAAATTGGCATCTATGGCCATTGGTCACCCTGATGACTTTCATTTTGGTGTCTTTTTTCTTTGCTGTAGCAGATTGTATAACTGGGAGACGTGGCTATCGCAGGAGTTTCTGTGACCTGTCATGACATGCACCTATGAGCTGAGAATGTCAATACTCTCTCACCACATCTCCTCTCTTTCTGCCAGGAAAGCCACAGCCCAGATAGCATTCGTTTCTATAGAGTCAGGGTCTTGGGACGCTTTCCAGTCCCAGAATTGGCCATATACACTGGTCTGTAATCTCACTTGCTTTGGTCTACTTTCAGCAAAAAGCTAAGAGATGGCTTCTCAGCCTATATCTTGCCTCTTTGCTCAGTAGTCTTTTTCGTGGAGTCTGGGCAAAATGTTTCTCTTAGTCCTTAGATCTTTCACCATAATTGTTAATCTCTTCTATGCCTCTGAACCCTTTTATTGGCATCATACAGAAGTTTGGACTATGTTCTTTCCTTTCTCTCCTGCCAGCAGTCTGACTGCAATGGAAAGATACTTTCTGTTTCTCTGAACGCTGTTATTATATAGGCTGGAATATGAGGTTTCCTAAACTGTATATTTACAGTTTGCATATTTGAGCCATTTTTTAAAAACAGGCATTCAAATTTCAGTAACTCTTCAGGCTTTTTAAAGTCTTCTTCTGCTTTACTATCTTTTCCTCAGAAATTTGGACTTCTTCAAAATTTTAAACTCTGTTCATCAAAAGGATGCCATTAAGAAAATACAAAGGGAAGTACAGACTGAAGAAAATATTTACAATATACATCTTATACATCTGACAAAAGGCTTATTTACATAATATATAATAGAAACATATTTTAAAGACTGAAAATCCAATAAAAAATGTAAAAGTTCATTGAAGCTTTGTTTTTTTATTGCAAAATATTGTAAACAACCTAAATATGCATACATAGGAGAGTGGTTAAATTAACCATAGTATATCCATACAGTGAAATACGATACAGCTTTATAAACGAATGAGAAAGAGCTCAGAATTGATATGGGACACATTTTGTTAAGTGGAAAAAGCAGAGTACAAAAGTATATCTATATGATGCTACTGTTCATTTGAGAAACATGAAAATATAAGATCTACTATACATATATCTGCATATTTGTGCAAATTTGTATGGGAAGGATAAACCAGAAACTAAGGAGATTGGTAACAAATAAGGAATGAAGCCTGTAGTGTTGGATTGGAATAGGAAATAGCAGTATGCACTCATGATTTTTAATATGCATGTAGATATATAGATATAGAAATAGATATATATGTTTGTTTATATATACATATATATCTTTTCTCGTTCTGTCTTCTGAGAAGGCCCAGAGGCAGTGACACCCAGTAGCAATAAGCACACCTAATGTCTAGATCTTTTTTTTTTTTGGTGAGAAGTATTGGCCCTAAGCTAACATTTATTGCCAATCTTCCTCTTTTTGTTTGAGGAGGATTGTCGCTGAGCTAACATCCATGCCCGTCTTCCTCTGTTTTGTGTGGGATGCTGCCTCAACATGCCTTGACAAACAGCACTAGGTCTGAACCAGGATCCAAACCTGCGAACCTCTGGCCCCTGAAGTGGAGCACCCGAACTTAACCAGTACACCACCAGCCAGTCCCTAATGTCTAGATCTTGATTTCTAATACCATTCTCCAACAAAAGGGTCAGGATCTTTGGAGAAATGATTGAATTCAGGGCTGGGACCAGGAACATATTGGGTGATCCTGGAACATCTTGTGGCATAAAAAGTAAGTAGGTCTTTTAAAAAAAAAAATGGTGGAGGCATGTCAAAAGCACACGAGCTAATGTGAAGGATCCCAGTGGCGAATCTGGGACAATATGAACAACAAAATAAATGAATGATAGTAATGGGTTATAACCCTTAGCATAAATTGAATGTCCATAATTACATATGTAATAAATATATAAATAAGGGGAAAAGAATAATTCTTCCTTACAGTACAATTCCACTAGTAAATGAAGAAGAAATGAGGGAAGTAGAAAACCACCACTTGGCTCACACTACAGTAATAATTGCTGCAAGTAAGAATGATTTAATGGATGCTAAATTAGTGAGTGCAAATATAAGATGCAGAATAATTGCCTTGTCTCAAAATATCTTCCCACAAGATATTTATTAATAACAAAGGGAAAAATAATAGCATTATAGTGGAGAAACCTGGCAGACACCACCTTAACCAAGTAATCAAAGTTAATATCCCCAGTAATCAACATCATGTACCACCTGGTAGGATGCACTGAGAAGTACACAACATCGCTTTTGTGATATTATTACCAAAAATGCCTAGCCTGAATTTAAACATGAGGCAGTATCAGACAATTCAAACTAAGAAACATTCTACAAGATAACTGGCCAGTACTCTTCAAAAGTGTCAAGGTCATGAATAACAAAAACTGAGTGATTGTCCCAGACTGGAGGAAGAAAACTAAGGAGACATGACAACTGAATGCAATGTGGAATCCTAGACTGGATCCTGAACCAGGAAAAGGACATTAGTGGGACAATTGGTGAAATATGAATAAGGTCTGTGGATTAGTTAATAGTATCGTAATATAGTTCAGTGATAATTATACTATGGTTATGGAAGATGTCAACATTTGGAGAAGCTGAATGAGGAGTATACAGGAAGTCTTGGGACTTTTATCAACTTCTTTGTAAGTCTGAAATTATTTCAAAATTGAAAGGTAAAAATATTAGCAAAAAGTCTTGAACACACACTCCACCAAAGATGCTGGCCAATAGCACAAGAAAAGATGTTAACATCATTAGTAGTCAGAGAAACACAAATTGCCAATTAAAACCTCAGTGAGACACTATTTTACACCTACAAAATTTGATGATAAAGATAGACATCACCAAATATCAGCAAGGTTGTGTTTTAGCTGGAACTCTCATAATTTGCTGGTGGGAGTATAAAATGGTGCAACCCCTTTGGGAAACACTTTGTGAGTTTCCTAGAAAGTTTATACATACCCTAGGCCTACCTAATATATACCTACCCTATGACCCAGAAATTCTATTTCCAGGTCTTAATCCAAAATGATGAAAACACATATCCACACAAATATGTGTACCTGAATATTCATAGAGTCTTTTTTCATAATGTGGTAAACTGTGTATTTCATATAGTGAAATACTACTCAGCAGTGAAAAAGAATGAAGTAGTAATACATACAACAATATGGGTGAATCTTAAAAATTTATGTTCAGTGAAAGAAGTCAGACACAAAAGAGTGCTTACTGTGCAGTTCCATTTATATGAAGTTCAAGAAAAGGCAAAAACCAAACTATGGTGATTGAAATCGGAATAGTGGTTGCCCAGTGGTAGGCAAGGATTGGCTGGAAGTAGATACTGAGAAACTTTCTGGGGTAATGGAAATAGTGTGTATCTTGATTTGGTGGGTGTATATATTCATCCACATTTATTGAATTATATAGTAAATTTTATCTGTTAAATACAAGGCCCAGAATGGAGCGGAATGCTTGGTATTTAATAAGCTCTTAGTAAAATTTTGAAGGAATTATAGCTTAAGCAAGAATGACATGTATAAAACTGGAATCTTAAGTTAATATTTATATATGTAAAGCTTTCAGTAACTATTCTGTGGTAGATGCCTTAAGGAAATTTTACTATGTATTATTTTTGATTGGATAGATCTTAGGAAAGCATAAAGACTTATATTTTATCTAAATTTTATTAATGTATTTTATAATATAGATAGCAGACATCTAAAAATATCTACTCTTCTGTCAGTAAACTTCTGTATAAAGCTAGGACATTTATTAGTAAGTCATAAACATTCTTTTTGAAAGGGAGAAAATAACCTAATGAGTAATAAAGTAGAATGCCAGATGTTTGAGTTCAGCTTAAGAGGGTAAAAAATTAGGATTATAATCTTCTAAATGAGTCTGCTGTTAAATACCTTGCATTTACTCCATTTCCTCAGGAGATTGGTTTTTGTTAATAAAAATGTTTTTCATGTTTTTAGTGACATTTTTCTGAAACTAAGTAAATCTTTTAGTAGTATAGAAGTGATATTGAAATTTTCTTTTCAAAAGAGCTCTAATTATTGCAAAATTAGTCAGGGTTTAATATTCACAAATTATATGTAATTCATTAGGAGATGATGGGAGTGAATATTTTCTAAATGAATATTTGTGTCAGTTTCAGCAGAGGAAAAAATTAAACTCCTACAGAATTCATAAAACTATTATGTATAAACTTGTGAAAACAAAGTTCCAGAGATGAGGGAATTTTAATTTTTATATCTGTTTTTTGAGGCATGATTTTATGTTGTTTCATATTGAATTATATTGGCAAACATTAACTCATATTTCCTATTATGTGGGAGGATAAACTTTTCTGGAAGCTCATATAGCATTTTATAGACTGTTTTATCGGTCATTCAGTGGCACGTTTCTGTCAATTGTCAAACCTTAACATATTTCCTATAGTCTACAAGAACCCTATGGATTTGGTGACAGAATTCTCTAGAATCTTGTGCCAGCTGGGGTAGGGGGTCGAGGAGATTGGATTCCAGTTAGAAGAGGAGACCTTCAGGAGAGAGAAAAATAATCGGTTTCATTAACAATATATATCTTCATGGTATCTAGTCTGCCCAGAGAAGATTTAAGTTTCCAGTTTTATACATGGCATCCTTGCCTAAATTATAATTCCTTACTACTTAATTCCTAGTACTGTGTCCCTCTTTGTTCATCAGTTTTGCCTTCATTTAACAGAAAGAGGAGATAGTTTAATAAAATTGAAATGAGATGCGGGAATCTCAACTCTAGGAGTTTTTTCTGAAGGTAATTTTCCTGAAATAGAGGAAAAAAACCTAATTTCCTCCTTTCAGTCAGGCCCTATCAAATGTACTATCTCCTTTACTCCTCATAATAATCCTGTTAGATATTGTTATTACCATTTTTAAATGAGATCATTGAAGTTGTTACTTCCAGAAGCTTCAGAGTTTTAAAATAAATGGCAGAGCTGGGATTCTAACCCATTTTGTTCACCTGCAAAGCTCAAACATTTTACCACACTCCACATTATCTCTTCAAGTTTGGAATCTGTTGAAATCCATGAAATGTGAAAAACTTTGAAATGATCTCCAGCTATGGGATATAAATACAGGGCTCACTGTAGAGTTGAGAGAGAGCCTTGTCCTTCATTGTGTCAGTAATCCACAGTGTAACGCTACCTCACTGTTTCAAAGGAGAGAGAAACATTTTGCATGTTTATGTCACAAACATTTATTCATTGCTTACTTTGAGCTTTACTGTGGGTTAGGGCTGAAGAGATGAAATAGATAAAATCATTGTGCTTTGAATGTCAGATCATAAAATAGTATAATACATTCTATTTTGACTAATTTATGTGTATATAGATTGTCTTTTATAAAAACCTTTCAACTAAAATTCAGCTTGTCCCTCAGTCACAAATTTTCTGACTATCCTGCTCATTAAACTTGTTGCAAGATAACCTACTTCTTCCTGAGATTAGGCACTTCCATGTGGTCTGTGCTAGTTCACTCTTTTTTCCTCCACTCTTTTTTTTTTTTTCTTCCATTCTTTCTCTGATTCCTATTATTCCCATCTAACTTGAGGTTCTTGACTCCCTGGGCTTTTCCTTTTTCACTTAACCCTTTCGGTATATTCAGTCGACATATGTTTGTGAACGTGTCCCAAATCGACAAATTCCTCTCTCCAGCTTCAGTTCTCAGTCATGTTCTCTATACATTCATTTGCCTGTAGACTTTTTCTCTGCATTTATTTTGCAGACGCCTAAGACAAAACAAGATGGAAATTTAACTTCCAAGCCTTCCTCGCAAACTTGGCCATTCTTTCCCACTTCGGCATTACTATTAATGATAACACCATTATTATTTCAGGCACTAAGGTTTATAACCTCAAAGCCATTTGGATTTCTCTCTCGCCTTTGTTCTTTATGGAAAATCAGTCTCCAAGTCTTATTAACTCTTCCTTCAAAATATCTGCTCTCCCTCCTCCCATCTCTTCACTATCACTTGGCAGACTCTTCTCTGTTCCTAAACTAACCTTACTGCTGCTCAGCTGGTCTTTCTCCAGTGCTTATTTCTTTGTGCCTTCCTTTAATAAGAGCTTATCAGAGCTCCATAACTGTCTGACTTTGTCTGCTCTTACATCGGGTTCTACCTTAATCAACTACCAAATATTTCTTGAAAGCCTGCCAGGCACTGTGGGGAATACACAGATTTGTATAACACACAGTCCATGTGTTCAAGCAGTTTATGGTCTAGTTGGAGAGTTAAAACATATGTGTGAAAACAACACTAACAATACATGGTAGTGCTTAATGAGGACCAAATGAGTGCCTCCTTATGGGTCTGAAGCTGAGTCTTGGAGAACAATAAGAGTTACAGATGCCGGGAAGTAGGAATGCATTGGAGACGGGGAGGAAGAGTGAGTGAAGATTTGAAGAGGAGTATTTGCAGCGTAATGCATAGCTCGCTGATAGTACTGAAGGAGTGTGAGTGTAGGGCAGAGTGAATGAGGAGGTTGAAAACGGGGGCTGGAACCAGAACACCTGTTACTTCTCCAGCTGTTCAGTTTCTATTCCCCACCTTTTTTAAGTTTCCGGGTAATTTCATTTTTAGTTTTATTTATCTTATTAATTATGACAGTTACTTTTTCATCCTACGTAAAGGATATAAAAGAAATTAAAATAACATTTATCATCGTACTGTTTATACATTGTGTTTTTTTAATTTTGTTTTTTTTATTCAAGTGTGTTGACATACAATATTAGTTTCAGGTGTACAACATAGTGATTCGACATTTATTTACATTACAAAATGATCACCCTGATAAGACTAGTTACCGTCTGGCATCATATGAACGTATTACAATATTTTTGACTATATCCCCTTTTTAATTTTCTTTCTAAAGTATTTCTAAAGAATTCTAGTTCATATTATTTGTTCCCTTTTACCCAATTACCCATATTATCTTTACCACACATTTTCACCCTTGATGTCTGTCTCTTTTCCTTCCTTCACTTTCTTTCTCTTCCCCACCCACACGTTTATGTATATAGATCTTGTCACATCCAATCTATTGCATGAGCTCCCAAGGGCATAAGATGTTATCTGAAGCGTCTTTGTATTCCCACAGCATCTAAGAAGCTGGTAGGCACACAGTGCATGATTCATAAACACTTATTTTATTGAATTGCAGTAAAATAAATGGCAAACTTCTACCTTCTCTGCTTCTTCTTAGTGAACATTTCAAATGGCAAGCTATGAAATTGTCTGAATTAAATAAGGAATCTCAATCAAACAGACTATATAACCTGCATTTTAAATTGTATTGCTTTTATTACTTTTTGTTAATTTCCTAAATACTACCATTTGTAATGAAAAACGAAGTGTACTGAAAATTTTCACTTTTCAGTGATTAATAAAACAGTATATATACTACTAGATACATTGCTTCTCCTTCAATTATCATCTTTTAAAAATTTCAGACATTGTCACTTTTACCGGAGAGCAGAGCTGCTATTAAAGAAAATATTAATTTGTCCAGCTTCTTAGTACTATTGGATAACCAAGGTGAATTTTTCAGGCAAACATTGAGGGCTAAAGTGGGCTTTGGGTTCATCTACTCAGTCAACAAGGTTTTGTGTGCTTAGCACCTGGCTCCTCTCCTGAAAAATAGGAACGTGTTGGGAGATTTTATTGTTCCTGCCCTCCTCATTCCCCATAATTGCAAATAATAGAAAATGAGTCTTCTTAGATCGTGCTTTATGACTCTTCGTAAGATAGATTCTAATTCCAATGATGTTTCATTTAATTTTGAGACAGTATGATGACGTTCCATAGATTAAACAAACAAAAATTTTATTTGATATCGTTTTCTTTTGTTTCAATACCAACCATAACAATAACTAACCTTATTGATTGCTTACTCAATGGGTGATTGAGTAAACAAGTAAGCTTACTGATTCCAGACACGGTTCTAGCTCTTTATATTTTATATTGACTCATTTAATTCACATTCGTATATATTCACACACACACACACAAATCTATAAGTTAGATTACTACAATTATTCCATATTTTAGTATTGAGATTATAGTACTATTTCTAAACTGGCTTTACAATGTAATAAAGATATGTTTTACCTTTTATTTAAATATTGTAGTTATTGGAGGTTTTGTTCATTTCTAGTATCAATAAATAGGAAAAAAGATAAACTTTCATCAATTTGTTTTGAAGAAGCTTATCTAATTTGCTCTATCGTTTCCTCTTCCAATTTGTATCATCCATTTTCTTTTTAATTTGTAATATTTCATGACATGTTATGACCAGCAATTAAACAGATGATCCTCTTCAAACTCCAAGATGTCTGAGAATGAAGTACGATTGAGTAAGAATTACTTTATGAGTTATATATCTATTTCATATAACTTTATAGTGCTACTACTCTGTATGGAAATCTTATTTGAAATTTAGCAGATATATTCCAAAGAAAATTATTGCTATGTTCACATCATAATAAAGGCTTACAATTTACCTTTCAAACCCCTCAGCCACTGTCTTCTGATGACAGTGTCCCAGGAGGTATACAGTCAGCATAACATCACATGGGGGAAACATCATCGAAGAGGCCATCTGTTTAGACCCATAAAAATGCACAGAGTTTAACAGATTTCAACAATAATCTCATCAGAAATTTGGTCTCACCTCTAGATAGTCTTTGCATGCATTTTCTCATTCACTTGCTTTTTTATTTCAGTCCTCAGCATGTGATGGCAAAGGCCTCAAAGCCTTTGAAAGTGTCTGTTGAATCTGAGGTAAAGAAGCAGATGTTAAAAACCTGGGATTAATCAGAGTCCACTCTGTGTTTTCTTTCACATCAACACAGTGCTCTCTCCTCATGCCCCGCATCCCTTCCACCAGCCCAGATGAGGAGCAGAGATCCCTGCCACCAAACGCCAGCCCAGGAGAGCACTCAGCCGCTCCAGATCCGCTCCACTTTCTTGTTGGTTGCACCTGTGGCTGGATTCCATGAGGTTTTCCTTTGATTATAGATTTTGTTTGCTTGACTTTGACATATGAAAATGCTTTCTGGGGGCCTCTGTAATCACAAGTCACTCCAGTATTTCCTTAACTTACAGGGTTTTTTTTGCCTCAGTGGTTTGTAAACATTTTGGTTGCAGGATTTCTTGACACACTTAAAAATGTTGAAAATCCCAAAGAGTTTTTGTTTATGTGAGTTATAGCTATGTATATTTTTCACATTTAGAAATTAAAACAGGCATTTAAAAATATTTAATTCCTTTAAGAATAACAGTAAAAACCCATTACGTATTAATGTAAATTACCTATTTTTGTGAAACATAACTTTTTCAGAAAAAACAGTAAGAAGAATGGCATTGATTTGTGTTTTTGCAAGTCTTCTAAATATCTGGTTTAATGGAAGACAGCTGAATTTTCATGTTGTTTTGTTTGAGGTGGATGAAGAAAATCTGGCTTCACACAGATATGTGGTTGAGAAAGGGAAGAGTATTTTAAGAGCCTTTTCAGATGATTGTGGATACTGCTAATAAAACTCTGGAAAACTCCATTGTATATTCATGAAAGAATGAGAATGAAAAGGGCAAATAATGTCTTAGTATAATTATGAAAATACTTTTGACTTCTTGGACCCTCTAAAACAGTCCTTGAAACCCTAGACCACAATTTGAGATCCCTTGTTCTAGGTCATCAAATAAAAGTTGAATTTAAATTTTAGAGTTCCATGCAAAGTTTAATCACTACTTGGGCACTTGTATCCAGAATATACAAAGAACTCCTAGAACTCAATAATAAGGTGACAGACAACTCTCTTTAACAATGAACAAAAATTTTGAATAGATATACACCAGAGAAGATACATGAATGGCTAATAATTCCATGAAAAGATGTTCAACATCATTAGTTATTAAGGAAATGCAAGTTAAAGCCATAGCGAGATTCACATCCACTAGAATAACTATAATAAAAATGCAAAATAAGACATAATATTAAATGTTAGACTGTGGAAAAACTAGAAACCCTCATACATTGGTAGTGGGAAATGTCAAGTGGTGTAACCAGTTTGAAAAGCAATATGACGTTTTCTTAAAAAATTAAACATAAAGAAATTCCACTCCTAGGTATCTACCCAAGAAAAATGAAAATATATGTCCACACAAAGATTTATATACAAATGTTCATATGAACGTTATTCAATATAACAACAATGTGGACACATCTGATGTCAATCAGTTGTTGAAGGAATAAACAGTGTGGTCTATCCACATAATGGAACACTCCAACAATAAAAAGGAACTAACTACTGGTACATGCTGCAACATGGATGAACTGCAAAAGCATTGTGCTAAGTGAAAAACACCAAAAGCAGAATACTATTTATTACATGATTTCATTTCTATGAAACGTCCAGAAAGGCAAATCTAAAGAGACGAAAACCAGATTAGGGGAGGAGGAGATAGGAACTGACTTAAAATGGGCATAAGGCCCCTTTTTGGGTGATGGGAATGTTCTAAAACCAGATTGTGGTGATGAGTGCACAAGTCTATAATTTAACGAATAGTCATTGAATTGTACACTTAAAATGAGTGAGAAAAAAATCATTTCTATGTTTTACAAAAATGTGTACTTGAAAAATAAGGTGAGAAATATACTAAAATATTAACAAAAATAAAATTTAAAACCATTAGATTAATATTGAACTCTTATTACCTATGACAGAATATATAGTTACATCCTGTAGCCTTTTAGAGCCCTTAGAACAGTAGCATTTCCTATGATTCTGCAGAATCATGTATCATTTGTATGATCAGCTATTCAACTATAACACATTTTCTGCTTGACGATTCTCTTTAGACAACACTCTGAAAGTATTATTTTGTTTTTACCAGTCTCTTTTTTTAATGTATATATGTGCAATGGTGCCCTTCCATTCTTATCACTAACGTCTTCTCATTTCCATTTTTTCTCATTAATGCAACACCTATTAATTGTAACTATGATATTTGCCCTTGTTATTGTACTTAAGCTTATAGCAAATTTCAGCCTTAACACACTCCAGACACTGGGCTCCTAGTGTCTTAAGAAGTTAAGATCAAATGATGGTAATTTTTTTCTTTTCTTTTGTACCACTCTGCCAAAGTTACATGGTACCCCTTAGAAAATTAAAACAAGACAACAAAACTATTCATCTGATTGAGTAAACCTCCCAGCAAGTAAAAACTTGGAGCTGCAGTAGATTTGTTGTGGTTTTAAGAAGTTTTCATTCTCCTTTATATTCAAAGGTGCCATCATAGAAGTTTCTGGTAACAGGTATTCATTACAAGGGCTGCAGTCCGTTACACATAGGTTCCATCTGCCCGTTTAGATATATCGTTCTTCTCCATGTCTGTCTTCTCTGTTTATAGCTCTAAGCTTCTTGAATACTTGATAATAAGGAGCAAGCACTCAATGTCAGTGAGAGGGTGAAAAACTTTAGACTACTCTGGGTCACAGAGCCCTGACTCCACATTTGGTGTCAGAGACACGTAAGTAGACACAAGGAGGGAAAGATTGGCTAGTGTCTACAGAGACAGTGGCAGGTGTATCAGCACGGATTATCTAAAAGAAACGATGGAAGGAGACAGAACCTCCATTGGAAGGGTAAAATTACAGTAGAACAGTGGATCTGTCGCAGGAAGACTTCAATAGGGACAGTCACATCATTCAAGTGAGTTCCAAATAATCTGTTGAACTAATGGCCTCAGACAAGGGCAAGTTTAGGAAGACATGACTGGCCCTGTTGCCAGATTGAAAATCTCTGAGGTATAAAGTGCCAGGTTGGACTCTGTAGGCCGTGGGAGATTTTTCCTGTGTGTCTCCTAGGAGCATTTTGTATTTTTGTTCTAAGGTAGAAGCATATACCCTGGCAGATTGCCTTCCTCTGTGGTTTCCATTGGGGTAATCTATCAAGGGAGATGATAAGAGCTTCATATGGTGAGTTTTTTCTGAGTCAGAGACTTAAATATTTCCCAGAGCTATAAGGGGGAATTCTGACCACTGGGAACCCATTGCAATCAGGTAAATAAGTGCTTTGCCCCAAATCAGGTTGGTTGATCCATGCTTATTCTGTTTCAATGTATTATTTAAAGTGCTTACATGATTTGTATTGCCTTTTCTAGCTGTCTTGCCACTTTTTGCTCTTGATATAGTTTAGGCATCCAGTTTGAGTTCAACTTTGGCTCATCTCCAGCTCCATGGTGGTAGTTTTGAGCAACTACGGCTTTGGTAATAAGACTCCGGGCACCATCTGGGACTTAGGTTCCTGTAAGCCTAAGCTGTAATTTGATGCCTTTAAAGAACTTGCCTATGATTGTGAACATGAACTAAGTAACAGGTCCAAATAGGGTGATCTATATTCAAGATATATAAGGTCTTTATCAGTAGGAGCATGTCTGATAATACTTGATCCCACAAAGCAAGGGTCTGGGCATATAGTAAGTCCTCACTGTACTCCAGAAACACTAGTGGAAAGCTTTTTTTTTTTTTACATCGAGATGCCTGGGTCCCATATCCAGTGACTCTGAATTAGAAAATTGGGGAGATCTAGGTATCTATAGTTTTTAAAAATCTCCCATAAGGTTCTGATTCCAGCCAGAGTTGAGAACCATTACCTGCATCTGTGGCCTTCAGCAGGTAGCCTGAAGCCCACAACCAGTGTGCTTGGGTTCAAATCCTGGCTCCTCACTTGCTGTCTCTTTACACTTATGCAAGTTACTTGACTGCTCCAAGCCTCAGTGTTCTCATATGTAAAATGAAGATAATAAGAATATTTCATAGGGTTGTTGTCATAGTTAAATGATTTATGGTAATTGACCGTGAAATGCTTGTTCCTCTTGTTTGACAATTTCTCTAAATCAGGGGGCCACATCTGGCCCACTGACTGTTTTTGTATCCTCTTTGAGCTAAGAATGGATAGGGGGAAATCAAAAGAAAAATAATATTTTGTGACACATAAAAAATTACATGAAATTCATGTTTGAGTGTCGTGTCCATGAATAACATTTTATTGGAACACAGCCGTGCTCATTCATTTACATATCTTCTCTGGTTGCTTTCACACTCCAGTGGCATAGCTGAGTAGTTGTAACAGAAACTATTTCCCACAAAACCTAAAATATTTACAGTTTGGTCCCTGTACAGAAAATTTGTCTATCCCCGCTCTAGGTCCTTGCAGTGCTCAGAGCCTAGCAGGTTAATGGTAGCTTCTCTCAAATAGGGCAAAGAATGAGGAAGTCTTTTTGCCTTGAAGTTCTTGTTTTTTTGATGCCCAGTGTTACTTACCACGGTATGTCGAAGGAAGCCCAAATTCAATAGCTATTTCAATCCTGATTTTACAAATGCGTATCTTTGGTCATGTGTGGCATTTGGTGATTTGAGTTAATAAATTACCTCCACCTTCTCCATATTGTTTATCCACGGCATTTGCTTCCTCACAAGGAAGGCCTGGATCAGCTCCTGTAAGCTTGCCGAGTCACCACCAGCATACAGCAATTCGTGGATAAACGCCTCAAGGGCATTTAATAACATTTGCAGTTTAGTGAACTGGAATGGTTTTCCAGAGAACTGAGAGTCGATTTGAATGTTTTTCCCAATACTCTGTGAAAACCCAGAGGCGTATAGCCGTGAATCCCAAGGACATAAGGGTAACACAATTCAGGGACATGTCTGTGTTCTAGATGCCCTGTTTTCGTTTCTCATACCCTGAACATGATTTGTATTATCTATCCTCATGCCAATTTCACGAATTTGTTGTGAATTCTTAGGCATAAAAAATAAAAATCCAAATACAGAAGACCAGGTTCCTGCCCACCGGTGCTTCAGTGTAGAATCTGCTCCTCACTCCAAGCCGCATCCTGTTGATGAAGGCTGCCTGCAGCCCCAGCCCCCACACCTGGGTGCTCTTGTCCTTTCAAGGCTCTTAAACTGATTTCCGCAGATTGAAATCCAACCTGCTGAGGTGTTTCGTTTGGCCTATACAATTTTTTTTTTGGAGTTTTTGAATTAGTTGCCAGCATTTAAAAATTAGGAGATTTCATATAAAATCTGGACGCCCAGCCTCTGTTGAAGCAGTGGAAGATCTGGCATCACCACCCCTGCATTCCCACATGCCAGCAATTGGCAAGCCCCGAGTAGCAGCTGTAGCAGCTGCTCTTTCCTGGAGCCAGGGCCTGCCATCTCCTGCTGGTTCCCTCAATTCATGATCTCATGGCCTCAGCCTCGTTGCCATTTACCAGGTCTCACCTTTCCTAGATGTGGCTCAGGTAGTTCTTCAAAAGTAGTCTTCACTTCCTGGTTCCCTTAGTTATAGGTAATTTTCAGTTGTCTACCTGAAATGCTAAATGGTCACAAAGCCAAATGCATTCGTTTTGACCTAGACTATGATTTGGGAAATCTTTTTGTTTCCTTTTGTTTCTAGGGTCGAACAAAATGACCCAAATTGGAAAAAGTGGGTACATGGTTGTTATATTTCTTTGTAGTTTTGTGTGTGTGTGTGTGTGTGTGTGTGTGTTTTAAAGCAGAGCAAAATAAAAATGGCCCAGATAATATGGTGGGCTGACAACCAGGAGATCTTCCTTGGTTCAAGGCTCAGCTGTATAATCCATACTAATAGCTAAGCTCATTGTGTACCTATTCCCCTAAGCACTGTACTTGGCACCTTAAATATCTTTTTTTCTGTCCTTTTCAATAATCCAGCAAGGTGGATTATGTTTTTACAATTAATGCAGATGAAGAAACTGAGCCATAAGAAGTAAAGTAACTTGTTGCAAGTCACAGCTAGTGACTAAATGAGTTTGATTTCAAATTCAGGTCTCCTAATAGAAAGTCTAGTGTCTTTCTGTTATCTCTGTGATTCTTGGATAAACACTGCCTTGGAATGAACTATTTTCCTCCAGCTCTAAAATTATGTAATTTTCTAAAATAAACAGACAAAAAAACTCTGTTTTCTTGTGTAAGAAACAAAACTTTGAATTCAGTAGTTGAAAGTAGTATAACTAGTGTTCAGACTTAAGGAGAACCATCTATACCATTTTCCCCTGCCTTTTAGAGTTCAAGAACAAGAGGGCAGTGTAAGTTGAAAAGTATTCCACAGACAGCCACGACGACTGCAGTTTCATGGCGTATTTATAATATGGTTTTACTGGATGAAACAGAATCAGATTACAAAGATCTCATTTGCAAAATTTCTAAGAACCTTGCGTGCCCTACTGAAGATGATTTTCTTTTAACTTTAATCAGGATTCAATTTAAATAATTTAGAGTGTTTTTAGGCAGAATGGCTGTCTGAAATGTAATGTCTTCTTTTCTTAAACTATTAGATTGGATTGACTTAAAGGTTGAGTGCATGTGAAAGACCGTATCCTTTGGAACTGCTGCATAATAATGCTTAGCTTTAATTTCATATCAGATAAACATATTCAGTACAGAATACTATACATATTAAAGTGGAAAACTGATTGTTTAGTAGGTTCTCATGTAATTCCAAAGCTACATAAGAATTCCATCAGTTTTGGGGGTCAGTTTCTCACCTTTGTTTGATGTTCCTTCGACTTTAGTATCATGTCTGTTGATTTCTATTTTTCCTTGGGTTTGGCAACATGACTGTCTTTACTAATATTTTTTGATATCTTTATTATGCTGATTTCAAAACTAATTCCATGACTTCATTGAATTTTACCATACACTTATTTAACTGATTTGTTCCCAGTCCTATCTAGAAGGTGCTGTGTGTGCTGTGGGACCATGTTAGGTCAGCTGTGACCCCAGCTAGTGTGATATGGTCTTGTCTGAAAGAAAAGATCAATTCCTTTCTTCTTTCTGAGCTTGGAGAAATTGCATTTCTCCTTTAAGGTCCAGTTAAAAGGTGACCACTTCGTTGAGCCTTCTCTGATCACCACTTGTGCTGGCTCCTTTCCTTCCCTCATTAGTTTCTTCCTCCTCTGTGATCTCATAACCCTTTTTTTTCAGCCTTATTGAGGTATAATTGACTAATAAAATTATAATATATTTAAAGTGTACAAAATGGTGATTTGTTATGTGTACATTGTGAAACAATTCCCATCCTTGAGTTAATTAATACATACATCACCTCACAGATTTATTTTTTTCTTAATTTTTTTTCTTTTTTGGTGAGAACACTTAAATTCTGCTCTCTTAGCAAATTTTATTTATACAATACAGTGTCATCAATGATAGTCACCATATTATATATTAGATCCTCAGACCTTATTCATTATATCACTGAAAGTTTGTACACTTTTACAGCTTCTCCCTGTTTCTCCCACCACCCAGCCCCTGGCACCACTCAACTCTCTGTTTCTATGAGTTTGACCTTTTTTTCTTTAGATTCCACATATAAATGATACCATTGCAGTATTAGTCTTTCTCTGGCTTATTTCACTTAGCATGATGCCCTCTAGCTTCATCCATATTGTTGTAAATGGCAGAATTTCCTTCCTTTTTAAGGCTGAATAATATTCCATTTTATATAGGTGTATAGATCTTTGTGTGTGTGTGTATGAGGAAGATTGGCCCTGAACTAACATCTACTGCCAATCTTCCTCTTTTTTGCTTGAGGAAGATTGTCACTGAATTAACATCTGTGCCAGTCTTCCTCTATTTTATGTGGGATGCTGCCACAGCATGGCTTGATGAGAGGTGCTAGGTCTGCACCCGGGATCCAAACCTGCAGAGCAGGCAAACTTAACCACTACACCACCAGGCTGGCCCCTACGTATATCTTCTTATCTGCTCTTCTGTCAACGAACACACTTAGGTTGTTTCCATACCTTGGCTTGTGAATAATGCCTCAGTGAACACAGGCATACAGCTATCTCTTCGAGATAATGGTTTTGTTTCCTTTGGATATATACCCAGAAATGGGATTGCTGGATCATGTGGTAGTTCTGTTGTAATTTTTTGAAGAACCTCCATACTGTCTTCCATAGTGGCTGCACCAGTTTACATTCCCACCAGTAGTCCACAAGGCTTCCCTTTTCCCCACATCCTTGCCAGCATTTGTCTCTTGCGTTTTTGATAATAGCCATCCTAACAGGTGAGGCTCATAATGCTTTTTATACCTTAGTGCATTTTATCATAGTTGTATGTAGTTATGTGAGCTTCTTGTGAGTAGACGCTTTTTCTTACACTCCATTATATGTTCGATAAATATCATACCTGTCACACAGTAGGTGCTTATAAAGAGACAGGGGCTGAAACTGTGCAATTATAAAATACTTTAGTTATCATAAGATTAAACTTTGGTTAAATAAGAATCCATTTTTTCCTCTTGTTGCAGACCACTAAAAATAGTGAAAATGTACTTTTTGTTTAAATTTTAATTTCATTCAAATGAACTTCTCTTTCACTTTCAACTATTTCCTTGGCCCCCTGTGTATATTTGCCTTATTATATGGTGATACAGTAGCTAACGACTCCTCTGGGGCAAGATTTTAGAGATGAACTCCTTCTACTCTGCCAGTCTGGGCATTGAGAGTTTGGGAGGAAACTCTGGTTCTCAGCACAAGGTTGGTGCATCAGCTGAGAAAACGGGGCATTCCTGCCCCAGGCACTAGCCTACTGCTAAACAAGGGGACTGCTGTCTTTACTTCTGAGAATAAGGGGTTAACTGCCCGAGCCATGTGTATTTAACACTTTCCATGGACTGGGCACAATGGGGCTCTATTGATACATAAGATATGCTCCCTACCTTGAAGGTGTTCTGATAGAAATATGAAGAAATAACATACAAACACCCAACCTTCGCTTAGGAAAGAAGGTGGTAATTGCCAGTAAGAATTTGTCATGTAAGTAAGTAAGTAAGAACAACATGAAATGGGAGTAATTTTAATAGTGTGTGGTATTCTTGCAAATCTTAATTAAGATAATGCTGTGGAGCCCAACTCATTATAGTTCTCAGCCAACGTTAACTGGATCCCTGAGGTTCGAATAAAGGGTGAAGGTCTTTCAGAGAGGGGAGAGAGATCTCTTCAAGGTCAGTGAAGGTTTCAGGGAAAGTTGAGGTTCAGTCGGGGCCTTAGACATGTGTAGAGAGGATACAGAAGTGTTGTGACCTTCGTCTGTAGAAAGGGAGGAAGAATGGGTTGATGATAATGGCCAAAGCCTCTATTACAGAAAGATTTATACAAATTCCATTAATTGATGGTTGGTTATTATTATGGATAGTAAAACTAAGTCCTGCAGAAGATTGAATCAGTCCAGCTATATATGCATTGCTGGTTTCTGGTGAATGCTATCCACCTTGTTTTGACAGATGGAATTCAGAGCTGGGAAAAACTAGGCTATTTTTGGCCCACGTGCTGTATTTTGTTTATCACCATCCTGCTTCATACGGGTACATTATCTCATGTAACTTGATCTAAGGTGTTAACCAGAGTACCTCTTTCTTTAATATTCTTCCAGCAAAGCCACAGCTTATCAAGTATAATAATCTCTCATTTTTCTTTGACTGAAAATATTACTTCTAGACTTTTTTCCAACACATCAATTTTAGAACTGCAACATAAAGATAAATACGTATCCGAGTAGCCTCCTTAAAGACTTCTACGACTGCAGGGAGTAGGGAAAAGAGCACAGTGAACCTTTCATTTCTGCATTTCTTTTATCTTGGAATACATAATGGAAAATTCTAGATTTTTTTTAGAACACAGCTTCAAGATTGTAGTGTGATTGCTTTTTAACTTTCAACTGTTGAAGTTATTTAAAATATATGTATGAATAGATATCTATACACGTATATACACAATCTTATTTTTCTTTCTTTTTTATCTCCTAGAGTCCTCTCCTTAGAAATATTCTCAAAAAAGTAATTTCCCTTATCTTTGACTGCCTTGCTCATCAAAGGCCATAGTGACTGCTTTTGAATTCTTTTAACTAATTCGCAATTCTGAGACTCTTATGTGGGATAAGGACAGTGATTACAGCTCCCTCTCCTGTCTTTAGCAATTTGCTCTTAGTTTGGCTTTGCCAGTTAAACTGTGTATTTACACAGGTAACAGGATAAGACTCCATTGCCCTATTTACTGCCTATTCATTCTAACGATAACTTTATTTCTTTCCCTCAACTGGTCCTCTTCTCAGGACCAGAGAAGCAAAGAGATAGAGGGATAGAGACAATAGAGATCATTTGATCCCATCTCTACATTTTACAGATAAGAGAAGGGATTTAGAAAGGCTATAACTTGACCAGGATGACCAGCAAGTTAGTGATTTACAAAGATTGCAGAGGAACTTATGTATGAAAATGCCTGCCATATTAAAGAAATAATTTATTGCTACTCATGGATAGAAAAGGCATAAAAAAACCACATTATGATTGCTTTGCACTTTTAAATCTCTGGATTTCTTCATTCTCACAGCACGGTACTGTACTTAGAACACATCTTAGGATAAATAAGAATAAGGTCGAGAGTTGAAGGGCATGGCAATCCCCAGCTGCAGTCCAGATGAATGGTTGGTGTGAGGCCTCAGAGATCATGTAGCAGATGGACAGGGCATAAGAATAAGAATCCAGGTAGACAGTTGGCATGTTGGAGTTTTGCCCATGATCTGTGGAGTTTGCTCCACGTTGTAGAGTACAAGGATAAAGGATAGGAACTAGTAAGGACACAGCAGCAATGTCAGACAGGTGCCTGGGAAAGCAGCTCAGATGAGGGACCAAGACCAAGGCCCAACCCTGCCTAAAATCCAGCTCTTTTTCTCCTGTTAGGAGTATGCATTAGGAACTCTGACAAGTGAGAAAGCAAATTACCTTGTTATAATGGTTTGCGGAGAATATTAGAAACTCAAGAGTTAGTCAGTGTCACACCAAAGCAGGCCTCTGTCTACCCACCTTCACTCTCTGTTAGCAAAAAGGGACCGTCCTCTAGAAGCTGACCCATCCAGACCCTCACCTAAGAAGAGGACACGGAATGGAAGGACCTGGTTAACTTATGACCTGGGGCCCAGTAGGGAACTTAAGCCAGGTCCAGCAAGAGAACATTGTGCAGTGGTGCAGCTCTGAGCAAACTCGGGAGGCCAGCGTCATAGACTGGGGAGTAGGAGTGGGGAAAGGCTGGAACATTCTAGCAACTTCTAGCCATAAGCAGGATCAACCCAGGGCCTAAGGCCAGATGGGACCTGGAGATGGGAGACCTGGAAGAGCGGGGGAAGGCCCGGGCGATGAGAGCTGGAAGCAGCCATCCCAGGCCCATTTAGCTTCTCCAAATGAACTAAATAAAAGTCAGCTGGCAGTTTCCAGTTATGTGGACCATTAAAATGAATGTCTCTTTCTCATTTACAAATGGTGGCAATGATAGTTAGGCAATCAATTTGTAAATCTATATGCTTTCTTGGTGGTTGAATAAAGCAATTTTTGTATGTTCCTTGTGACAAGCTCTTGCTTTTTGAGAGGGAAAAAAAAGCACAGGACAATTGCAAATAAACTAAATGTTATTATTTATTTCTATAATGTGTCTTCCCTCTTCTGTGTAAGAGAAATGGTGATAGGAATTAGAAAAAGAAACTGTAGCTTTGGAAATTAACAAAGGCAGTGATGGAGCAAACTGAAAAGACCTGGGATGTGAAACCAGACCTGCTCACCAAAGTGGAACAATAACTGGAGCGTGGACACAGGTGCTATGAGGAAATACAGTCTAGAAGGCAGAGTACCGAAGCCCCTGTGGTTTGGGCAGGACCTCATGAGAGTCTTTGAGTGCAAGATGAGACAGGCAGGCTCTTGAGAAAGGCAGGTGTCAGAGCCCCAGTCTTGGGGCTGGACTTCAGCGTGAGTCAGGATGTTAAGAATTTGGTCCAGTAAGATTTGAGGTACTAGGCACGCTAATAAACAGACAATGGGACACAGGCAAATAAGGCACAAGCCCAGGTAACAGAAAGTGAACCTGAAGTACATAGTTAGTAGAAAAGTGACTTAACACAGGGATGCCAGGTTTGGAATAGAGGGACTAGATTCTTCCTGCCCAAAGTCAGGAATGGCCTGGGCAAGGCTAAATGCAGCCCTAAGGGAAGGATCCCATCCCTGTCCCCATTTTGCATATGGGGAAACTAGAGCTTCCTGAGGCCAGCTAACATCAGCTCTCGCAGTCAGGGAGTAGTGGAACCAGGCAGTCTGCTCCGAGAACAGGGCCCCACTTCCCAGTCTCCGTCTCTAGGGATCTGACTTTGGGCGAGAGCAGATTCGTGGAGCACCTGTCGTGTTTCCAGCGTGGTGCTAGGCATTTTAAATACACGATTGCATTTATTCTTTATAATCCCTTCTCAGACAAGTTTTGTTACTTTAACTTTATGGCTGAGAAAATATAAGGTTAAATGGCTTGCTCAGCATTACATAATTGACAAGTGACAGATTCCGGATGTAACTCATGTGTGCCTGACCCCAAAGCCCATTATTACGTTATGAACTACATTGGGAACTTCTCTTGTCCTGAGCCTCAGCTGTAAATAAGGACTAAACTGTTTTCGAAATGGGAGATTCTTTGATTTTAAGAAATTCAGTCAAGTGATCAAATGTACAAGGTTAAAGCCAGTACACAGCTTTCGTAGCAGGAGTGAGGTCTTTTTATGCTTCTTAAGATTTTGGGATTGCTTCTGAGTGATTTGATGGGGGAGTTTTTGGGTGAGCATGGGCTTTTTTTTGAGGAAGATTAGCCCTGACCTAACTACTGCCAGTCCTTCTCTCTTTTTTTTGTTTTTTTGCTGAGGAAGACTGGCCCTGAGCTAACATCCATGCCCACCTTCCTCTACTTTATACGTGGGACGCCTACCACAACATGGCTTTTGCCAAGCAGTGCCATGTCTGCACTCGGTATCCGAACCGGCGAACCCCAGACCGCCAAGAAGCGGAACGTGCAAACTTAACCACTGTGCCACTGGGCCGGCCCCAAGCATGGGCTTTTATCAGACCCAGATTCAAATCCTGACGTCACCACTGGCCATGTGAAGCAGCACAGATGGCTGTTTAACTTATTTCCTTATCCAGGACATGAGGATAATATTACCTACCAAAAAGGTTATAGTAAACATTAAATGTAAGAATATAACTTTCCCAGCCTAGTAGCATAGAGCACAGTAGCTATGTAGCAAACCTTAGTCCTCTTCACTTCTGTCCCACGCTGTCTGTCATATTCCCATGGCTGCTCCACACACTTATGGTCTGGTTCCTCATCCACCCTTGCCCTTCTCATTCTCAGCCAACAGCCTGCTTATTCCCCAAAACAATTCCCCACAGCTCCTCTCCCCTCCACTGTCCCTCATCTGATTCTAATCTTCAAGTCCAAGTGGTAAAAATAACCTTATACAAAGTTCTAGTGTACGCAGATTTATGTTTTGTACCACTTTTTCCTCATAAGCACAAGAACTTTTGTTCAAACATACTAAAATTGTGAGTCATTTCTATTGGAAATAATTGGATAAAGGGGGACTGGCATGTTAAAGTTTGGAATGTTAAAAAAGAAAATATCTACTCTGCTTTGGCAGCCTAAGTAGGTAACTCGCAGGCTGCCATTTTTATCTCCAGCAGACACATTATCTGCTTCTTTGAGACAATGGTAGGACCTAGGAGGCAGAAGTCAACAACTTTGGCTTATAAAATCAGAAAGGGAGGGAATATTTGCATGAGGCCCAGAAAGAAATAATTTAGGATGACTTTAACTGTTCTCACTTGAATAATGCATGGATGCTGAAACAATTAAGTTCTGGAAAAACACGTTTGGGGCTAGGGAGTAACAGAGATGAGGATGTTTAATTGGAAATTGTATTTCCTAACTACTTGCTCCTGAAAAAGTCAACTGGATTCTGAGCTTAACTAGTCCCTTTGCCATTACTCCAGGATATCTTCCACTGAGCTGCCAGAGTGAACTTCCTAAAACCAAATTGGACCTGGACTGGCTTCCCCACTGCCTAAAGATTCATGTCTATACCACACAGCATGACATAGCAAGTGCTCACAATCTTATTGTTTACTGCCTCTACATACATGCCCTATGCTCCAGCCACACCAAGCTCACCCATCCCTAAATATATGACATTCTTTGACAACAATCATTTTTGTAATATGTTATTTCTCTAGATAGAGAACTCCTAACTCCCCTTCCATCCAACAAACATTGTTCAGGAAGCTGGCCTAATCTTATTTCTTCCAGGAAGACTTTGCTGATTTCCGAGGTGAAGATCATCACTTCCTCTTTTGTTCCCCTAGCACTGTGTCCCTGTGCTGTTCTTGCCCCAGGGTGTGATTTGCCTAGGACCCTGTCTCCCACACTTGAGCCCGTATGATCCCTCAAGGACAGGGATCTCATCTTATTCAGCTCTCAGCCCCTGTGCTGATCACAATAACTGGCATATAATCGCCACCCAGTAATTATTTGTTGAATTAGTAAAAGAGAAGCAAACATATTGAATTAATAGTATCTAACTTAACAAACAGCACATGCTTACTGTAGTTAAAAAAACGTGTTCTAGAAAACCTCTGGAAGGATACAGAAACACTGGTAATAGCAGTTGCCTCTGGGGAAGGGAATTGGGTGGCTAGAGGATAGGAGAGGGAGGGAGAATGTTTTCACCATGTGCTCCATAGTACCTCTTGAATTCAGTATTCAATTCAGTTCAATTCTGTGTTCAATTCTTGAATTCTGAATTGAACCATGTGCACGCATTATATCATTTTATACCCAAAATTCGTTTAAATCAGTGTGTGTGTGAGCAAAACAACCTCATGTCTAATGGTTCATAATTTCTTTTCTAGCCGAAATTTAGATTGTCAGTAGAAGTTTATGGCACTTATCCTTTATATCCAGTACAGCTCTCATGTGTATTTTATTTGAGTTTAGACCTATAAGGGTATTTAGAAACCAGGCTGAGATGGCAAATAAGGACCCACTGAGCTGTATTGAGACCTTTGAATCATAACAAGGAGTTTGAATCCAGAGTGACTAAACAGGAGTCCCCTTTCTCTGCCTAGGCTCACTTTTGCTTTTGAGATCTTGGGGGGTTTCACTGGTTGGGCAAAAATGAATGAAGTCTGGTCATTAAGAACCTGGCACACAGGATTTTTCAGTTCTGTGCACGTGTCTACTTCGAGGTCTGGCGTTTAGAGGTACATTTGGATCAGGCCGAAAGTGGTGGGTCAGGCAGTATGTAAGTTTGCCATCCTATTCATATTTCAGTTGAGGCTGAGACTGGTAGGTATGGTTAAGTTCATACAGTTTCCTATTCCAAGAGTCAGAGTAGTTAGTGGTGTTTTAGTGTACGAGTTATCCTTTATATGGTAGCCTAAATGTTTTTCACTGCAAAGCTTCTATTTCCATTTTACCCTCTAGGTATAACCATCTTAAGTACACTTCTAATATGTATGGAGCCTTAGAGTAGGTGCCGTAATGATAGAGCTTCACGTAGGAATTCCAGCTGAGCTAGTCACATGATTTAAACTCCCTTTGTCTTCATTGACAGCATGGGGATAATATGACCAATCTCATAGGGTCCCCCATAGGATTTTTTCATTAAAGATTAAATTATATGATTGGTAAAGCGCCTGTCACATAATAGGAATTCAACAAATGTTAGTTCCCTGCTCACTGCCGTAAATAACTTATTAGTTTATCTAGATAACAGATGTTTTTGCATAGTGAAGTACAACCATGTTAAATTCCTACTATTGAATGTATGTAGGGCGTAAGTCACTCCTCCTGAAAAAATGTTCCTTGTTCCTTGTTGATAACTTGTGTTTTCTTATGGCACGTCTTCATAAATGCTTCTCAAGGTGAAAAGCCTACAGCACTTGGCTTTTGTCATATAATATTTTCTTTGATCATCTTTCACTAAAATATGCAGAGTGTCTAAAATTTAAGTCATGATGATGAGAAGTATATATTTTTTTAAATGAAAAACTAACACCTTTCTCACCAAGAAGAATGTTTATCTGGGAGTTTTGTGCTTACCCACATGGGAAGAACTCGTGAAACACCGCGGGGGAAAAAATAAGCCCGATCTGATTTCTAAATTAAAATCTTAGAATCCTAAAAACATAACTTCAAAAGATTTGTGTTTGAAGGTGGCAAAGGCAACCTATACTTACTTCTCAAGTGAGTTCCCCCCCCACCACTGGCATTTTAAAGCATGTTAATCCAGGCTCACTCATAAACCTCAGCAGCAGGGGATCATTGTTCATTGGTTTATTATGGGCAGACCGGACTGGTTTCAACTGAACAGAGGAAGTTAATTATCACATGTTTTAGCTGGCTCTAACAATGAATAACCAGTCCTTGTTGGACACCGTCTTGCCAGGCAACATTGTAAGAGGTAGGGACGGGGGATGGGAAATCGCCCATCAGAATCTGCAATGCGGGAATTTGCTGGGACTGCCCTAATCTGTTTCCCAGGTTGTTTGAACCAGTTCAAGAGCAGTTAAACAAGGTTATGTAAGTGACATGTGATGTAGCCCAAAATAGTGACTGCAAACACAGGCTGCTGTTGCTGGGCAGTTGTCAACTGCTTTAAAGAAAAAAAAAAAAAATCCTCCAGCAGGACAACAAATGGACCTTTAAAAATGAAAAAGAGGTTTAAAGCCAAAAGTTAATTTTAAAAGGGATTTGGTGAAATTGCCTTTCTGATACTGAAAATAAATGACTTTTTTGAAAAAGGGAAACTTACAGTGTACATAAGGCCTGGTTATTCTGAAGTATCTATCTGGGGTACTTAAGTGAAGAGGATTCTTAAAAAGTTTGGTTCCCTGTTAAAGCACAGAGTCCCCATGTTTTAACGAACAGCAGCAGCCGCAGAAGCGTCAGACTTGCTCATGGCTTCGGGCGTGAGCAATATGTCATTCAGATAGTGATAAATATTAAACTATTTTATGTTATTGTCCCTTTTAGTTAAATTCTCTTGTAAATTCAAGGTGTGAAAAAGAAGATTATATCTTACATAACTTGGTAAGCATGAAGATAAGATTCTCTGATGAAATTTCTTTGACAAATTGTTTTTTAAAGGAAGACAACAACAACAACAGGAAGGGGTTTAAACTATGTGTTAACTGTCATCAAGAGGTTTGTGCCCTAACATTTGGATGCCCACAGTGACCACATTCTCTGGGTTCCCTTCCTTCTAACAAGCTGCACTTCTGGAGAGTCAGGAATCAGGGAGCAAGATTCTGGGGAAACTGGGCGAAGGGGACTGTGGGATCCTTATTGCAGGATTCAAACTTGGAAACTCACTTGTGTCATGTCCCTGTTGTTGAGATCCAGGTCTCAGGGACTCTGCTATTGGGCTCTCTCTAGATCTCTAAGGGATCTCTGAAATAGCACTGCTTTCCTCACGTGGATTCTGAACAAACTGAAAAATAAAACAAAGGAGTGGCTGCTGGAAAATAAAATATCAGCTTTTGGGGGTTAAATAAGTTGAAGGATATGGCTTAGTGATAACCAAAAAAAAGGTGGGAAAGGCCTGCCACCTGAGCCCCCAAATTAGATACAGGTACAGGCAGCGCTGGATCAAGATAGGCAGCCCACCCCCAAGGCTGGAGGCTGCACCTGCTCCCGGAGGGAGTTCTCCCCCAAGAGGAACAGGATGGTGCTGAGGCAAGTCAGATTTATTCTTCTCAGACTTCCTAATCCAGGCAGAGTGAGTAAAGGGGACAGAGGCCTGGGGTGTGGCATCTGTGGAGCTGCCTCCACCTGAAAGGAAACATGAAGAAGGGAGGGAGCAGAAGTGTTCCCGTCCAGGAGGTCCAATCTGAGATCCAGCTTCTTCAGGGGGATGGGAAAGGATCAGGGGTGCTGGGCAGGGGCAAGTGTCAATGTTCAGTGTGTTCTTACTTTCTCCAGTCAGTCCCTCATGCGTAAAGGGTTGTGCTTCCAAAGCGTGATGAGAAGTCAGCTTTTCACAACATAGAACTTTGGGGATTCTGTTCAGTCTAGAATCACGTTAATCCCCTGCCTGGTTAAACACCTTGTAAGATGCAGTTCAACCACCTCCTTCTCTGTGCATCTTTCTTTAAAGATTCTAAAAGGTAGTTGTAGGCATTCACCATGGTATTGGGGCTTCTAGAACCTGGTTCTTTCCGTATTTACTTTTACCTGAAAACTGCAGTATTTTACTTGATAAAAGGGGACCATCCTGATTATCAGCCATGCTTGTGGCTTGGCTCCCAAGTGGAATAAAAGAGGATAGCGTATTTTTCCAGATGTAGTTAGAGGTGCAGAACATTGCTGGGGAGCTGGAGGAGGTGTGCCTCTCGATATCACTGAAGACGAAATTAGTTGAGCTGGAGAAAAGCAGAAGTAGGACTTCTTCCTAAGGTCAAAAAAAGAGGTAATGAGGAAGATGTGCCACGAGTGCTGCCACAGCCTAGGGCTGGCCATCAGCCAGGGTCACATGGGCAGGGGACTGCTGGCTGCAAGCTGCACTGCCTGTCTACACTTTAGGATGTTTCTAAGGATGGTGTTTGCAGTTCAGGACACACCTCTAGGTCTGTATGCGTGAATAGAGATACAAATGTACAAAGTGACTACTCTTTGGAGTTTTTCCATTTTGTTAAAATAAGCCACAAAATATATTGTCTTTCAAACCAATAATAATAATAATGATAAAACACCAATAATAAAAACATCAAAACTAAAAACACCAATAAAAATAACAGTCCAATGTTACTGTAACAAATGCCTCTGATCCAACCTTTGCTTACTTTTCTTGAGGCTTGGGGGAAGGTGGGAGGAGTGTATATCAAGGATGACCCTGAGGCTTCTAGTTCCAGCAACTGGGCGTAGCTTTGCTTTTTTTTCTTTTTTTCCCCCTTTCTCTCCAATGCCCCAGTACATAGTTGTATATCCTGCTTGTAAGTCATTCTAGTTCTTCTGTGTGGGATGCTACCACAGCGTGGCTTGATGACCGGTGTGTAGGGCTGCGCCCAGGATCTAAACCAGGGGACCCCAGGCCACCTAAGTGGAGTGTGAAACTTAACCACTCGGCCCTGAGGCGGCCCCTGGTTGTAGCTTTAAGGATAGGGAGTATAGGAGGCTGGAAGAGGGCTGTCTGTGGGGTGGGGACGTTGTGTTTCATTTGTGAACATGGGGGGTTTGAAGTGTCAGAGACGTTCAGGTGGGGACATTCAGTGGATAGATGGCTGTGTGGGTCTGAAACCCAGAAGAAAAGAGAGGGCTCAGGAGCCCATGTGGTGTTGGCAGTCCCCCAGACGTCCTCTGATCACCAGAGTGTGTAGATACTACTTGCTCTTTCTCTGCACCCCTGCCTTCCTAGGCTTCAACTGACCAGATCAGTTGCACATTTAACTGTGTCTCTGCTGTTCCCTGCGCCTCATCCTTTGCTTAGGATGTCTGTGTGCCTGTCTTTTTCGTGTTTCAACTCCACAGCATTCTTCAAGGTGCTTGTTTTCTTCATAAAGGCTTCCTCATCCCCCCACCCTTAGATATAATCACTTCCTTTTTAAAGTCATACCACATCAATCTCACATGCTATATCTTATAATTTTACATATATGGCTCAGCAATTTCCCCAGCCTCATCCACCCACTAGAAAGGTCTTGGGGCAGCGAGGTGGGCGGGGGGGGGGGGGGGGGGGCGGGCCGGGAATGGACTATGTTTGGCCTCTTTATATCTTGCTTTAAAACTCTTTGCTGAATAGAAGTAAATCATTGTCTGGGAACACATTTTAGACCCCAGAACCTCTGTTTTCTTCTTTGCCAGGGCCTTGGTCCTCCACCTGCTTGCCTGTAAATATCTGCTGCCCTCACCCACTCTTATCCGTGGGGGTGCAGTTTCCCTCAAGGCTCCTGGCAGAATGGAATTCAGTCTTTCAGGTTCACTTTTCCTTCTGCCGCTGAACGTGTGTGCCTACTTACTTTTAAGAGTTTCGATATTAAGTAATATTAGAAAACAGATAAAGCACATGAGGAACAGCAATACCAGGAAGTTATAACTTTCCAGAATCTTACACCACTCTTCTGGTCTTGAGCTCTAGCCTAGAATTCTTAGCTGAGTGGCAGACAGATCAGAGTCCTGACTGTTTGTCCTGTTTACCCTAAGGATATAGTTTACCACTCACACATCCTTACAGCTTTTAGAAAATCTTAAGGCTTGAAGATGAGATCTGAGCCGAAGAGTGCTGGTCTTGTCTCAAGTGGGCCCTTTGCATCTAGAGACCTTCCTAACTCAGTGGTGATATTCACTCCCCCAAGGAGTTCTTTACTCACTTATATTTAATTAAGAGGAGGATTGGTGGCAGATGTTAGCTCAGGGCTAATCATCCTCAAAAAAAAAAAAAAAAAAGAGTTGACTATGTTTGTTCTTTAGGTTTTTTTTTTTAAAAGATGGAGCCAGCCCTTAAATAAATGATGCATGATAACATCACTACATCATTTTCTTTTTTTTTTTTTTAAGTTCTTACCTCAGGCCAGACTTTTGTGCTTTTTGTTTTATATATCTTAATTTGAATCCATCCAACAGCCTACAAAGTAGGCATCACTATGTCCATTTTATAAATCAGGAAACTGAGCCTCAGAACCATTAAGCAACTTGGCCGAGAATCTCACAGCTCCTATTGACTGGGTAGGATTGGAACCCAAGTGTACCTGGTCTCAAAGCCTTACCCTTCCCACTCTGTCTTCTCCATATTGCCTTCCATATTTCCACCTTCTCTGTTCTAGGATTATTGATGCTTTAAGGCAAGACCCATATGTTACCCAATCTGTATTTTCTCATTTGGGACCAGCCCAAGTATAACAAAATATTGGTTCTTGATTTCAAAGTAATTGAAAATTTTAAAAGACAATTTTTATTGAGTTCAGTAACTTTTAAAATAATGAAATTAACTTTTAAACACTTGCTGAATCATTCTACAGTTAAAAGCAATACTGTAGTTGAAAACAATAGAAAAAATGATCCTTCTGATTCTTTTATTTTTGAACTCAACTTTTTTTTTTTAAGTTCATAGGCATTTTCCCTTTGATTTGAGTACTTCTGGTTTCCCTGTGAGTCGGTGAGTTTTTATTACATAGGTACTAACTGAGCTTCCTGGTACCCCATTCAGATTTACTCTAACCTTGGCAGCTTTCTATTTTCTAGAATGACTCCCTTTTCTCCAAAAAGCTGCTGCTCCCTCAGGCAGGAGGTACACTGAGCTAGTTCACACAGATGGGTGCGTGACTGAAGTTCCCTGAGCCCTACTGGACAGCTTTTCATTCTTACAATGAGATGCTTCTACATCCGAATGCCTCTGTAATGGCTACAGTTTAAGGTCATCTAACCAGTGGCAGTGGAGAATGCAGTGGCTGTACGGGGAAAGTATTTAGGACCTAAGACACCAAGAAGGTCCACTTACTCTGCTTGGGATTCTAACCCTGGTTTAAGCTGTTTGTGCCCTTCACAGAACCCTCTACTGCTTCCTTGCAAATCCTCAGAGCTCTTTTTCTTAATTGGTGTGTGCGTAGAGTGGGGAGCCTGAAAGATAGAGGCTGGAGATAGGGAAAAAATGATTTGTACCTGTGGGTCTTTTGTAAGCCAGATACTTAGTTGCAAGTAGGCCTTTTGTGAACATTCGTTACTGTGGGTTTGTTTCTATATACAACATACTACATGAACAGTTATATACAACATACTATGTTATATATAACAGTATATATATAGTATACACAACATGCTATGTAACAGTTAAGTTGTATATGTCATACATGTAGGTAACCATACGCTCATTCATTCTTTGGACATTTATTCAGTGGCGACTTTTGTGCCAGGCAGTAAGCTGTTTGTATTATGTCTCTGCTTTCTCTGTTAGCTGATAAGACTGATTCTCCATAGTGTCCTGTAGAGTGCTGTAGTGCCTGTAGCTGGATGCTCTGCAATTTTGTACAAAAGTTTTATTTTAAAGGAATATTTTAGAATCTTCAAATCATATCCTATTTACTTTAAGCTTTTATTTCACTACATGTTATGGAAATGTGCATTTTTTTCTTTGCGTTGTGTATTACAGTGCTTGCTACCAGCTAGCTAGACAGAACTTTCTCTAAATTTTTATGAGGAAAAACAATTACAATCTGTTTGAAAAGTGTGGGAAATTTTCATTGCCACTATAATTATAGCTTTTAATTTATTTAGTTTCCAATTTTTTGTGCAGATTCTTGAGTACATATGCGTATTAGTGTACTGACATTGATAGAGTAGGTTGTGGGTTTTTGGACTTGGGGATGAGGTGCTCACTGGATTTTATTCTTTATTGAAATAGCCTATAGATGTTTATTTTCTCCTAGAAGGAAATGTATTAGATGTTGGTACCTTCTCATTAACATTTTGAAAAGTTCAGCTATTTATGGAAAGAGCTCTCATCTTCATCTATTAAAATTAATTTATCCAATATTGCCAAAAAAGGCAATAATGTAAGTGGTTTAATACTTCAGGGAGGAACTAATTTGGAGGCTAAATTTTATGTTCTCATTTCCCCTTTGTGGAGATAGTCTTCAGTGAGGTTCCCCATGTATTTCCAGCTTCCTGCCTTCTGGTCACAAGGTAAGATTCCATTTCCTGCCTGCTTGTGGTTGAATGGGATCACTGGACTAGATCTGAGCAATGAACAATGAGTTGTTCCATCCCGGCTGGACCGTTAGATTTCTTAAGTCAGAGTCTACAGCCCCTCTGCCGTGAGACTCACAATATTTGCCCTGGTGACTTCTCCATCAGCCTGGAGCCCACAGTGGGAAGACATGGGACAGAATTCCTAGCCTATCTACTGTTGCTTAATTAATTAATCTTTACTAGGAACCAAGTTTTTGGCTTTGTTGATTTTTCTCTATTGCTTGTCTTTTTTCTTTGTCATTGATTTCTACACTAGTATTTTATGTCTTCTATTTGTTTTGGTTTTAGTTTCTATTTCTTCTAGCTTCTTAAGGTAGAATCTTAAATCATCAAATTTGAACCTTTCTTCTTTTTTAATATAAGTATATAAAGATAAAAATTCTTCTATAAGTACTGCTTTAGTTGTATCCCACAAATTTTGATATGTTGTTTTCTTCCTCATTCAATTCGAAATATTCAGTAATTTCCCTTGTGATTTCTTCTCTGACCTATAAATTATTGAGAAGTGTGTCACTTGATTTTCAAATATGTGGGGCTTTTCTAGATAATCATTTTATTATTGATTTCTAATTTAGTTCCTCTGTGGTTAGAAAACATTGTGCATGATTTCAGTCCTTTTAGAATTTGAGACTTGTTTTATAAAGCTCAGGATATGTTCTGTCTCAATGAGTGTTCCATATGCACTTGAGAAGAACATGTGCATTGTGCAATTGTGTGACCTAAATGTTAACTGGGTCAAGGTGTTTGATAATATTGTTCACATCTTCTGTATCCTTACAGATTTTCTATATAGTGATTGCTGAGAGAGGGATTTTTTTAATCTCCAACTATGATTTGGATTTATCTTTTTTTCTTTTTAGTTCTGTTCATTTATGTTTGATGTATTTTGAGGCTCTGCTATTAGATGTATTCATATTTAGATTGTTATGTATCAATTTAATCATTATGAAATGACATTCTTTCCTTGCTAATACTCTGTCTTGAAGTCTACTTTAATATAGCCACGTTAGCTTTCTTATGCTGACATTTTACATTGTATGTATTTTTCATCTTTTAACCTTCAACCTGTGTACCTTCGACCTGCCTTTATATTTAAAATGCATCTTAAACACACACTTTAGTCTTGCTTTCTTTATCCAGTCTGCCATCTTTGACGTTTCATTAAAGTGTTTAGACCATTTATAGTTAATGTAATTATTGGTGTACTTGGGTTTATATCTGTTATCTTGGTGTTTGTTTTCCTTTTGTTCCCTCTGTTTTTTGTTCCCTTATTTTTCCTTTTCTGTCTTTTTTGGGTTGAGTATTTTTTAACATGCCATTTTATATCTCTCTTGTCTCTTGAGCTACACTTCTTAGTGTTATTATTCTAGTGGTTGCTGTGTGTCAGTATTTCTCAAACAGCACGCATTGGAATCACTTAAAGGGTTATATAAAACATAGATTTCTAGGTCCCACCAAAGCGTCTCTGAGTTAGTGGGTCTGGAGTGGGGCCTGTGAATTAAAATTTCTGATAAGTTCTTAGGTGATGCTAATACTGCTTGTTTAGGGAACGTACTTTGAGAACCATTGCTTTAGGGATTACAGGACATACTTTTAATTTATCATAGTCAACCCTGAATTAATATCAAGTATACCATTTTAAATACCATTTCAAGTATAATGTAAGAAACTTACAGCAGTAGAATTTCATTTATTTCCCTTCCTGTTCTTTGTGCTGTGTTCTCAGATATTTCACTTGTACATAATTTATAAATCCCATAATACGTTTTTCTTATTTGCTTTAAGCAGTCATTTGACTTTAAACGAATTTAAGAAAAGAAAGGAAAATTTTACCATATGTTTATCCTTTCCAGTTTTATTTTCTTTTCTGTACATCAAATTTCAATCTGGTATCATTTCCTTTCACTATAAAGAACTTCTTTTTTCATTTCTTATAATGTGATTCTACTAACAACAAATTCTCTTAGCTTTAGCTTATCCAAAAGTATCTTCATTTCACCTTCATTTTGAGAAATGTCTTCATTGGTTATTCTAGGTTAATGGTCTTTGAAGATATTATATGTTGTTTTCTGGCCTCCAATTGTTTTGATTAAAGAAAATCAGTTTTTACTCTTATCCTTGTTCCCCTTTATGTAATGTAATTTTTACCCCCCTCCAACTGCTTTTAAGAATTTTTATATTTGTTTTTTAGGAATTTAACTATGTTGTACCTTAGTGGTTTTCTTTATATTTATATTTTGGACCATTCGCTGAGCTTTCTAGATTTGTAGGTTGTTGTTTTATTCAAATTTGGAAATTTTCACATATTTTTCTGACCTATTCTCGTTCTTCTTTTTTCTGGAACTCCAACTACAACATATTAAATTATCTAATGCTGTCCCACAGCCACTCATGCCTTGTTCATTTATTTTTTGAATTTTTTTCTCTTTGGACTTCGGTTTGGATGATTTCTATTTATATTTCTTTAACTTTGCTGTTCCATTTTTGTTTAGTGTCCAATATACTGTTAATTATAACAAATATTTTAGATATTGTATTTTTCAGTTTTTGGATATCCATTTATTTTTGTTTGTTTATTTGTTTTTATAGTTTCACAAATCTGTCCTGATGGTTCCCATTTCTTAACCCCTTTTATTCATATTTTCTTGTACAATCTAACATATTAATTTTAAAATCCTTATCTGCTAATTCAACCTCTGGGGCATTTATGAGTCCACTTCTACTGAAAAATTTTTCTGTTGACTCTGGTTCACATGTTTCTATTTTTAAACATTTCTAATAAGTATTATTGTATTCTAGACATTCTGGAGAAACCAGATTCTGTTGTATTTCTCTGAAGAGTATTGCGGTTTGTTCTAGTAGTCAATTAAATTACTGAGAGATCACTTGGACCTGTTCGAGCCTTTGCTTTGCACTTTTTTAGGAAAGGTCTATTTTGATTGTGCCTTTAACCCTAGGGTAAATGCCTTCAACCTGGGATACAGTATTTCCTTCTAAGAAAGAGACATTCTAGAATTTCAGTGGAAAGCCTAGGGTATTTAGTGAGTCCTTCTAATTTAGTGGCATTGTGATGGGAAGCAGCTGAAATAACTACTCAGCTCTTTCAGCCTTAAATTGTTGTTTCACCCCTGGGCCCTTTGGAGTCTCATGCTCAGTTCAGGGGTCAGCCAGAAATTTGAGAGAAGTTAATACTTACATTTTATTTACCTCCACCCTCCACAAGACCCTCCTTTCCAGAATATTCTCCTTCTATTTCTAGCTATTCTGGCAGTCCCAAAGTTTTTCTCTGCCTTCTCAGGCCAATAAGACCGAGGATTTTGCCTGATTTCTATCCACCCTACACTGAATGGAATACAAACCCTCAGGGAAAAAGCTCTTCAAACGTGAATCTTGTCTACAGTGATTCTCTTTTTTCAAGAGTTAATTTCCTCCAGCTTCTGCCTGCTTTTGGTTTCTCCTCAATGCCTTCGAATCTTTTTTCTCTCCTTTAGTGGACAGTTTACAATTGTTTTCTGTAGGAGATTTATCTGATTCAAGCTGTTCGGTCACTGCTAGAACTGAAATTCGTCCCGTAATGGACATGTTACTTGAATGAGAAATAAATCTTTGTTTCCTTTACCACTGAGATTTGTTTTTAACCATAGGATTAATCCTGTGGCTATATGTCCTGACAAATATATAGCTACTAACTTGCGTAGAGGCCATCTCTGAGAACTTTCAAGTGGGCTGCTGATAGTGTCTCCTACTTCCATTCTGCCTACCTAGTACATCACCTTCAGACTAATGTTGCTAAAACACAGCTCTGGACTTGACACTCTGTAAGCAAGAATTTTCAGTGACACCCCATCACCTGATGAATCAAATCTGAGTTCCTTAGCTTATTCCTCAAAGCCTCAACTCTTTGGTCCCCAGCATTCTGGTTGTCTGCCCTATGTTAGCATTATAGTGGAAAATAATTTATCCCAAAAAGCCTGTGATGGGATTTATTCTGGATTAGCAATTTTAGTACTAGAATACAGTCTTTATATAGTACATGATCATAAGTTTTTTAATTCTTCTAGATGCGTTCTCTTGTTTTCATTGCGGGTTTTTTTATTTGTTTTTAATATAGATTCAGGAATGGGACACATTAAGAATTTGTGTAGGTACAATTCACATTTTTAATATTTGCACAACTAAAAATATAAATGACAGAGAATTGTTTGAAAACTGTTATATCATTCCTGCAAGGGTCCCTTACAACTCTCCCATCCTATTTGTGGAAGATGAATTGGTGGCAGTAACCACACTCTTTGGTAGAAACCAAGTACACGATTTCATGTGTTGCACCTGGAGGGAAATTATCCTGCAGCTATTATAGGAACATGGATTTTTAAAGCGTGTTCACTTAAAAAAAAAAAATCCTTATAGAGCAATCTCAGCTTTTGGAAGTCTCTGTTTTTGAACACCCAAAGAAGAAAATCTTCTAGTGCGTAGAGAGGACAGTGGCCATTTCTTATGCCGCCTTGTGTGCCTACAATCTAAGACACTTAGTCATGTTTAATTGTAGATTCACAGAAGTAGAAAGAACCTTAGACAACCCCAACCTCCTGTGCAAATGTTTTGTGGCCTTGCACACATAGTAGTTTCCCAATAAAGACTTGTTGAATTAAAACCAATTAAAATTACATTTAATTTTCCCTTTGGACTTGAAAGTTTATTCAATTCGGTGTGAGTTATAGGTGAAATTGTGGTTTTGTGTTCAATTTCACACCATGCAAAAGGCACGTCATGCTGGTTGCTGATGGAAATGCTGGGTGATAAAGTAGAATGTGCCTCATTCATGGGATGTCTCTTTGCTTATTGTTTCCAAAGAACACTTTCAGTATCCTTTTGAACCACCAGTAAATTATATTACAAATTGATGTTTAGAAAAGGCTCTGGCCTTAAGGCACAGTGATATCGTCAGACTTACTGAATTCTACTTCCAATTCCACCTTTTTGGGAAATCACTTTGCTTGTTCTCGCATGAGTTTCTTCTTGTGAACAATAGCAATAATGATAATTGCCTTACCTGTGCCATAGGGTTATTGTAAAAGTTAAATAAGATAGTGCTATAGTAGGGCCTTAAAATATTCTTTTAAAAGTGGTAACCTCTTACCTAAGATATTGTGCAGCATCACAAAATGTTATGTTAATCAACTGTAGTCTTTACCATAGGTATTGATTGGCTTTATGTAATTATCTACGCCTACCTATATTCACTAAGAGCCTTCAGTTTTTAAAAAAGTCATTAGATTATTACAATTGTGGGGTTTTGTTTCTTCACTTTGACAGATGTCTCTTTTCTATTACTGTTGTTTTATTGATATTATTATTACTAAGATTTACCATGATGTTCCTGAGATTGTGCTCTAGATTAAATTATTTTAATGACATTAGTTGGTACGCGTTATTTTTATTGAGTGTGTACTGCAGTTTACTTAGTAATTCTCAGACAAGAGCTCATGATGGTACTAGGCTCAAGGGAGTTCTTTACAGCCTGTTCACTGCTTTACAGGAGCCAGTGAGACTCCCTCTCTCCTTTGTCTGCATGTTTTCAGTGACCAGTCCTCAGACCTCTCCTCTTTCCAGTCTATGCACACTCTCCATATGATCTCATCCAATCTCATGGCTTAAAATAATGACCACAAGCTGATTACGTCTCCAGCCAAGACGTCTCCCTAACTCCAGACCTGTGTATCTAACTGCCAACTTGACACTTCCACTTAGATACCTCTCAGGCATCTCAAACCAAACATGTCCGAGACTGAGCTGTGGTGGTTCCCCATCAACCACATGCTCCTACTGTCTTCCCCATTTCAATTCATGGCAGTTCCATTTTTCTAATTGTTCAGCCCAAGAGTCTTAATGCCTCTTAACTCTCCTTTTTCTCTGGTGTATCAGCAAATCCCAGCAGCTCTACCTTCAAAATGCATCTAGAATCTGACCGCTTCTCAGTGCTGTCACTGCTACCGCACTGACCCAACCCACCGTCTCTCCCTGGTCTGTAGTGACAGCCTGCTACCCCTGGTCTCCCTCTGTTTGTTCTTAGTCCGTTGCAGTCCGTTGTCAGCACAGCAGTCAGAGTGATCCTGTTAAATGTAAGTCACATCATTTTTCTGCTCCCAGCCCCCTAGGCTAGCGGCTCCCCATCTCACTTGGAGTAAAAGTCAAAGTCTTGAATATGATCTTTAAGGCCTGTGTGATCTGACTCACATTTATCTCTTTTTTCTCATCTCTTCTTACTTTCCACACATTCTTTCTGCGCTTTCACACTTGGCTGTTCCTGAAACATGCCAACTCTCCTCCCCTGCCTATACCTCATTTGCTTTTCCTTCTGCCTAGTGTACTTCTCCCCAAGATGTCTACACTGTTGGCGCCTTTATTTCCTTCAGACCTTTATCTAAAAATCATCTTCCAATGAGGCCTTCCCTGTGCACTTTCTAAAATGTCAGCATCCTCCCACACCTCCACCACGATGTATGTCCCTTTTCTTCAACTTGTTACTGTCCAACATTTGTATGTTTTACCTAATTCCGTGGTCCATTGTCTTCCCCAGTTGAATGAAAGTTAACAAGAGCAAGTACTTTTGTCCGTCTTATTCACTGCTGTATCCCCAGTGTTTCTGCTGGTGCCTGGTACGTAGCAGATCTTCAATAAATTTTTTTTTAATAAATAAGTGAATAATAGAGCTAGGCTACAATTTTACATTTTGCCAGTAGATGCCCGTCTGTAAGCATATTCCCACATCTGAGTTTTTTTAAGTTCTAGTTTGTTCTACAGAATGAAATAAATAAACATTTCTAGCTGTATAATTTGCAAGTCTTCCCGTTGAAATCGCATGTGTAGATGGTCGACAGCAGAGCAGCTTAAAGAGCTGCAGCAGGGCCTTTGTTTGCGTTGGTGCTGCTGTGATGTCTGAATGAAATTTGCTCTGTTGCCCAAAAGAGCTCATGCAGCTATCAGAAAATTCACACAATGGGGGAGTGTAGCTCTACTTATATGAGAACCTGTTGGAAATACTCTTATCATCTGTAATGCAAAGTCTCAGCTATGTTGGACTGATCATTCCTGTGCCTATATTATCTGTTAATCATATTTCCATTCTACTTCCTTGAAGAAGAGATTTCAAGGCAGGAAAGAGGAAGTTTCATATTCTGATTATACATATCGGTACTTTATATTAGCATAATATTCTTTATTTTGACAATTGTTTTTTATTATTTTATTCAGGGCAACACAACTATTTATGTGCTGGAAGAAATGATTGCATCATTGATAAGATTCGACGGAAGAATTGTCCTGCCTGCAGACTTCAGAAATGTCTTCAAGCTGGAATGAATTTAGGAGGTAAGTTTTGTGTTTTTAGTTCAATAAAAATTGTTAGTATGTAATATAACACCACTAGGCTCCATGTACTCCCAAAATTTAAGATGAAGCTAACGTGGAGCAAAGATTTCTAAAAATCTAACAAGTTATATATTCGTGCTAAAACATTTTAGGAGAAAAATATTTCTTAGCAGCAGTTAAAAAGAAGTATGTTGTGTGGCTATGGTCCTAGTCAAGTTTTCAAACCTGCTTTTGCTAAGGTTTCAAGAACTGGGCACATAATCAAAACCAAATCAAAAATGAATTACTTTTTACATAAAACCATATCTAATAGTTTTTATTACCATGTCTGTTTTAGAATTAAGACCTATATGTGATAACATTAACCAGACAGGAATTCATTCCTAAGTCTAGGAGTAAATATAATAAAGAAAGACCTATATGAAAAAATCTTTAAAATGTTACAGGAGCTCACCAAAAGGAGGGTGGAGAGATAAAGGACTTGAACCAAACATAATGTATACACAAAAGCATACAGTGTCCATGGATGGGAAGATTCAACATCCTGAAGGTGTCAGTTTTACCTAAGTTAATTTATAAATATAACACAATCCTAACAAAAATACCAACTGATGATTCTAAGTTCCTAAGGAACAGCCAGCAAAATTCTGGAAAAGATAAATAATGAGGGCAACTAGCTCTACCAAATAATAAAGTATATGATACAGCTATAGTAATTAAAATAGTTTGTGTATTTGTTTATTGATTGTCAGATCAACAGAAAGTCAAGAAATAGTTTCAATATGAGAATTTTGTATATAGTAAATATAATAAAGTTGGCATTTCTGATCAGTGGAGAAATGATAGATTATTCAATAGAAATTATTGTGGCAACCAGGAAGCCATCCAGAAAAAAAGAAATTTGAATCCCAACTCTTACTATCCACAAAAATAAATTCTAGTCTTTCAAAGATTAAATTTTGAAATATAGCCACAGAAGTACTAAAAGAAAACATGGGTTTTTGGGCTTTTTTTAATGCTCTCCACATGGAGAAGACCTAAATGTGAAATAAACCCAGAAGCCATGAAAGAAAAGAATCGAGGAAATCAACACTACGTACAAATTAGACATTACTTGAAAGGCAAAGAATAAATAAGAAAGTGGGAAAATACTTGAAATTTACAAAGGGTTTATTTCTCACAAAAAGAGCTCCTATAATTTCATAAGAAAAACCAACTCATTAGAAAAATGAGAATGAACAGAACAAGAATATGAACACAACATTCATAGATAAATACAATTGGTTCTTGAAACACATGAAAGCATTCTCAGTCGAATCATAATAAGAGAAATACAAATTAAAAATATACAATTCTTTACAAATGGTGGAAATACAACATTTTTATGATATATCATTTGATGATATAGAAATAAAGTAAAACGCACTGGTGATCTCATATATTTTAGGTGGAAGTATAAATTGATACGACCCCTATGGAGAGCAATTTAACTATTTCAATAAAATGTCAAAAGGCACATACCCTTGGACTCAACAGTTTCACTCTCAGTAATTTATCCTACGTGTATTCTTGCAATGTAAGAAATGATATATGCATAAGATACTCAATGAAGCGTCGTTAAATATCAGAAATACGTTAAATATTCACGTGTTCAGGATTGATTAAATACAGAATACTCTTCAGACATTAATAAGAATAAAGAGATCTCTGTATGGATTGATCTCCCAAATAGTGTTTAGTGAAAAAAAATCAGGTTGCAAAATAGTATGTTTGATATACTACAAGTTGTATATCTGTTTTAGAAAAAATGCATGTTGTATAGAACATTCCTGGAATGATATACGAGAAACCAGTAACGGCGATTGTCTCAGTAGAAACAGGACTGGGTAGCTGGGAGACAAGAATAGGAAGGAGAATTATTGTCACTGTATATTCGTCTGTGCCTTTGAATTTTGTATTGTATTTAATGCATGTATTGTGTACCGTATTACATATTTAAAAGAAATAAAGTAATTCAAAAAAGAAAGAAAAAGAGACTTCATCCTTCTTTGCGTTGATGAACGAACCAACTGTCTGGCTAGTCAGGACTAGAGAGTCAACGTGACTGCGTGCAGAGCATAGCGACTCTCAGGAAGCCAGAGGAGGCGGCGCTGTGGCCATCTGAGACCACATGTGAGAATGTGTCCTGAGTGCCTTACCAATAGCTCAGCCAGAGAAGCCCATGCTCGTTCAGAGGGCAGACTCTGGAGCCAGGCTGCCTGGGGAGAGCCCTTGTTCTGCCGCTTCCCGACCTTGTAACCTTAGGCACATTACCATGTTTCCCTATCCCTGTTTCCTTATTTTCAACTTGCGCTGATCAGAGTACCTACCTCGTACACCGGGGTGAGGATTCACTGAGTCAATGAGTCAATTAAATGAGTACAGTGAAAAGAAAGTGATCACTTAATACACGTCAGTGGTGTGGCGGGTGGTGGTTCCCATAGCACTGTCACACATGATCTGAAAGACGTTATTGCCCCATGTTTTGGTGACGGTGATCCTCCAGAGCCCAGAAAAGTTAAATGACTTTCCCAAAGATGCCACAGCCAGTGAGATGATGAAGCTAGATGCTGGATCTCTGGCCTCCCAGTCTGGTGTTTCTAGGATACCACTCGGCTCCCTTGTTCTAATATCTGAATCAGCGCAGATGTGGCACAAAGGTCACCTTGTGAAGCGTGCAAGTGAGGATTGGGACAGATTAATAATTTAAATTCTAGATGTCACAGGGCTACAGCCACTGGTTGTAAAATGAACTCTAAATCAATGTTGTAAAATCTGCCATCTGAATTTAAACACACACACACTCTATTGAGGTATGTTGTAAAGTATCTATGTATAAATTTCATATAATTTTACAGATATATATTTACATATACTATGTAAATATTATATAATTATACTCTATAAAATACACTTACTATTGCTTACTATAAAATAATAAAATAGCAATACTTATAATTCCTACCTCATAAGATTGTGTTAAGTATTAACTGAGTCCATACATAACCTTTAGAACAGAGTTTCTCAACCTCTGCACTGTTGATGTTTTGGGCCAGATCATTCTTTGTTGTGGGGGACAGCCCTGTGCTGTAGGATATTTATCAGCATCCCTGGTCTCTATCTACTGGATTCCAGTAGCAATTCCCTCTCCCCAAGTTGTTACAACCAAAAATATCTCCAAAGTTTAGTGAGTGTCCCCTGGGTGGCATTGAGACCCACTGGTCTAGCAATAATAATAAATAATTGTAAGCACTCTTTAATTGTGAGATGTTTTGTGCTAGAATATACATTTCATCAGGGAGGGATTTTCATCTGTTTTGTTCATTACTTCATCCCCAGTGATTGGGACAGTACCTGGCACAAAGTAGGTGTTCAATAGGTATGTGTTGAATGAATGAATGATTACCTGACATTTTCGAGGGTTTCTGTGTTCTAAGCATTCTGCTAAACCTCTTGCATGTGTCATCCTTTTTAAACCTCACAGAACACTATGTGACACATGCTATTAATCTATCCATTTTAGAAGTGAGTTCAGGGGGGCACAGAGAGGTTAAAGAGCTGGCCCAAGGCCACAAAGCCAGGGAGTGGCAGAGCCAGAACTCAAAGCTCTGTTCCTGGCACAAAAGCCAAGCATCCTCCCTCCTGTCTAACATTGCCTTTTAAAAATAGCCCAAATTATCTATTAACAGCAGCCATGGCACCCAGGTTTTTTCACGTGTCTATAATGATCTGGAAGTCAGATTTAGCACAGTGCATGATACAAAAATCCACATAGTTTGTTGTTCGTTTCTGTATATACTGGATAGGTTTTGGTAAAACATTTTACTAGAGAGAAAGCTTACTTTGAATCTTGAGGTCATTGAAAGCAGTGAATCAAGAATGGACAGAGTGGAAATTAATATTTATGAAAGTAATATTTTCTTTAGGTTCAAGTTGTAATTTAACCACTTATGGATCATGGATTAAATAATTAACCTTTACTAATTATCCAGTTATGGTAATGTGCATTGTAATTTACTTTTTCTTTCATAATCTATTTTGAAGCCTCGCTTTGAGTTTCAATTTGGGCGAAAAGGAAATGAAAGCAATTTTGTTATATTCAAAAAAAAAGATAACATGAAGTTTAACCTTTTAAAGTGAAGCAATTTTTAAAATTAGAACTGAATTAAATGAAAAGCTTTTTATACATGTTCCAGGCTCACCCCTGTTTCCTAGCAAAGAAGGGCTGTCCAGTCTCTTTATGCACCATTCTTCGCCACTGCCTCTCTTGGCGGATAAGGCAGATGGCAAACCCAGGGTAATACTTGGAAGACGTTTTCTATTAGTGAATGATCATGACTCTGGGAACAGAATTAGCCATCTCATTCTAAATACTTCAGGAATCCAAAATACTTTAGAATCATTTTTTTCCTATCCTATCAGCTGGTTAGCATGTAATCCTAACCGTGTCCCTAAACTAGCCTCTCCTTTAGAAAGTGAAAAGAAGGAAGAAGAGTAAGTAGATCTGTATTTCTCAGAAATTGGAAATTTATTTCTCATAAAATGTGCCTCTTTCTTTTTCTCTAGATCCACTCCCTTGCTCCTACCACAAGTACTATTCCTTTTCTTTAAAATCCTGCTGAGCTTTAGGCTGCATGCAAAGGAAAACATAGCAGAAGATGTGAGAATGTCAACAGAAATGGAAACGAAAATAACAGCTTTTCTGGCCCCAAGCTGGGCCTGCCACTCTCTCTATAGCCCCTATTAGTAGATCTAAAAGAGTCATGGTTCTATATACATGAGAATTTATTGCTTTGCATAGCCTTCTCCAAAGGAATTAATCACTCTACTTATACATACCAATGTTCTGAAGCGGACGATCTATACATCTCTTTTAGAGCTTATCCTAAAAAGTATAAAGCATAGCATTAAAGCTGAGAGGCCCTCAGACCAAGAATGAGTCCTTTGGGATGCTTCTAGCTTGCATCTGGCCATAGAATATAGAGGGGATCTTAGAGGTTGTTCTATTCCAATCCTCTCATTTTACAAATGAGGAAACTGGAATCCAAGATCACATCTAGAAACCTGAAAAATGCAGTGGAAGAATTCTAATTCAGTCATCTTTCTTCTTTTCCAAACCACCCACCTGATTTCACTTTTCGTTAGATATGCTAAGAAGTTTGCTTTCACATTCCTTTAATGAGGACTCTAAAATATTAAAATCTTACTTCCTATAGCTTTAAAGATATGGACTTCACAAGTCGCAGAATATTCCTAATTCTGGTTTGAATTCACTTCCAATGCTTATCTGCAGCTTTCCTTAATCCCGGCAATCACTTTTACTCAGTTTAGCAGGAGCCCTTAAAGAGGGGCCACTTTGGGTCCACCTTTTCCTCTTGGAATGGAGCATGTTCTGTGAAAAGAGAAAAGGCTCTCAGATACAAGAAGCAGCAGCAACAGCAGATATGGTTGTGTTTTTAAAGACGGAGAGAAGGCAGCTAGGTGAAAAAGGAAGGGAAACATGATGTTAATGCTGGGAATCCTTCAAAACAATAGATACTCTTGTACATTACTGATAAGAATAGAACCAAAGAGAGGAAGATATTTAAATTAAAATTCATCCACTTAATGCAATAGTAATCAGCCAATGAATTATTAATCAGCTCTGAAAATTCATAACAACATAGACTACTTTCTGAAAAAATTAGTGAAATAATGATGAAAAATAATTAATAATGAAAAATGAGTATGAAAATGTATTTAGGTTACTTATCTGTGATCACAATTATATAGGAAAAGATTTGCATGAGTCAAAAGATTAGGAGGAAATGTCAGAGTATAACCAAAAATGGTGTTGGTGAAGTAAGGTTATGGATGAGATTTTTCCTCTCCCTTTTGTAGTTTATTCATGATGCAAACATGTTTTACCACGTTTTACAATAAAATTTAAAATAGAGTTCACAGTTTTTAACTGAAAAAAGAAGAGAAACGTGAGACTAATAATTCTACTGAGCACAAGAGGTAAAGAATTAGACATCCACATGGCCAAGAGTTTTCCCTGAACAGGAAGGAGGAAAAAAGAAAAAAAAAAAGGAGAGAGAGAGAGAGAAAGGCATCACTAAGTCTCCTGGTGTGAAATGCTTTAAAAACTGGAAGGGAGAATGAGTGAAAAACAAAAGACTTAGAGAGCAAAGAATGACAGAATCATGACTGACACACCAAGTCCAGAGAGAGTGAGCTTTTTACTTCAGGAAAATTGCCTTTACCTGCCAGCAACTTGCTGCCAACTAGTTGGCATGGTCACCTGTGAAACTCACACTCAGTGTAGGTCTGGTGAGAAAAATGACAGAATCAATGCCAGTGAGAGGGTAGGTTTAATATGCGAAATCCAATAAGAAAAGCAACTTTTGTATCTTTAAGGATCTCCTGAGGCAGGATAGGCAGTAGTCTGTAGAAGTCTGGAAAGCCCAAGTGTCCCAAGTTTTATGAAGAAATACCATTCCTCAGATTTTTTTTTTTCCATTCCTCTCGCTTCTAGACGATAAGAATTTCAGTGGGACTTTTGAACAGTCCAGTGGAGGGGAAAAGAACACATTTTTATAAATCAGTGAAAGTATGTTTTTTGAGCCTTCATGTAAAAGTTAAGCCATATTAATTGTCATGGTCATATAACTTGAATTCAATAACTGGTATTTTTACCCTGCAAAATTTCATAGAGGAAAGTTCAGGATTGGTCCCAAAGCAGATAGAATTTAAAGATTTACTCTATGTCTTCAATTTTAAGGTATTTTTTCTTTAACTATTTAACACAAGTTTTAACTGTTGTGATTATAATTTGAAATCAATCTGTACATTTAATTTTTATTAGTTTCCTTCAAAACTCTAATTGAGTTGGTGTCTTATTTTACGACTCATGACATCTTGGAGCAGAAGCAATACAGGCCTTTGTTGTGGGGGTTCGTCCTTCCCAAGAATATACACATTTGCGGGCACACACTCACGCCTCAGTGAGCTTACCCAAGTAGGCTGCTTTTCTTGGGTCGTCTTAAATATATAACCCAGGGATGTTGGAAACATTCTGCTTGGGTATACAGATGCCCTTTGATGCTTCCATTTTTCCTTTAACTTATCCATTTGCCATCCATCCTGGTAGGTTGTCAGTTCAGTCTTACTTAAAGGGCCTGAGAGCTTAGCCTTCCAGTCTTTTGGATCCAGGATATCTTGTGATTTGGCCTTGGTGGGCTCAAGAGACTTAGAGTCAGAGCCATCCTTCCTCTTTCTGAGCAGCGTCTCAGATAGAAGGTTCTCTTTTGGCCCGTCCTCCAGCATCTTTCCAGTTCCACACCCTCCCTGATATTTTCTGTCATACACATTTGTTTTCTGACCCTCTGCTAAGATAGTGGGGGGTTTCGTTTTGGTTGGTTGTTCATGGCGCTTCACATTAATGTTACACTCTTTCAGGTTACCTCAGCTGATGTGGTTTTGTTTTAAGAGTATTGACACTTTCACAGTCTTTGTGAAGTACTGGGATGTCATTTAGAACACAACAGGTTTTCAATTGCTTGGACTTTTCTCTTTGATTTTTTCACTTTTTACTTGCTTCTTTCCACCCAGCTCTCCCCTCCCCACCTTGTTGGTCTTGCTTACGCATGGTTTTCACTATACTTGTTCCTATTTACTGCCTTCTCTCTCTACTTCTCAGCTTCATTGTCACCTGTGTCCATATTCAAACTTCCTGAGAGACGATTGGGGCCAATTGGTTGGTCACTATCCAGAACAGAGCTTCTGATTGGGTTGAGTCCTCCAGAGGATGGAGACAAACAGTTGCTTTTGCCTCTACGGCCCTTAACTTACCCAGGCTCGTATGGCCAGGTCACAGGTTCGTATGGTACAAAGCATGGTGACCTGTGACAAGAAACATTTTGACCCCATTTTTCAGAAAGCTATAAGTATATAGATAGCAATCGAGTGTAATTGATGCATCTCCAGTACTAACTTATAACAATTACAATCATCTGTTAATTGTGGCGCCTCCCTTAAATCAAAGCAATTTTTCCAACACCTGATTTTTATTCACATAAGTTATCCATATATTTAGAAGTAAAAAGGTGTCAATTTTTAGCAAACAGACTGACAAAGCAAAATGATAGCTTTTCATTCTTCTCGGAACAGCTACTAGGGCTTTATTTTAGCGTTCAAGGCTTTTTGATATGGCTACTTTGAAAATGCACAAACTAAAACAAAACACAGAGAGCGTAAGTAAGGCAAATCTTAAGCTTTTTTTTAATCACCAGTTAATGTGTAAGATGGGCATTCTCTCATAAAACGTCTCTCTATACCTGAACTGTTCTTGGCCCCTGAATGCCAGGCTCTAACATTGGGGCTGAGCTCTGGGGTCCTGGAAGAGTAGGAGGTGGAGGGATGTGGAGATAGTGGTAAGAAGAACAAACCGCTTAGATCCAGGCATCGTGGGTTTACCACACTCATCCATCTTGGAAAGGGCCATCCGTCATGCAGGGTAAGGTCCCTGCCTGTTCTCGAGGAGCCACTCGTATCGTCTACCTCACACTCTGATTCCTCCAAGTTATAATCACTGAACTCGTTTACTTTCAATTAGCAAGTATGTCCACTGAGGAATATAATTTAATGTTTTTTCATTTGAAAATCTAGTGATTAATGATCTGCTGCTTGTTGACTTTCTGAGTAAATATCCTCTTCTCCCCACAATTACAGTAAAATATTGTGATTGTAAAGATGGGAAGAGGAAGTTATTTATCTTACAATAAAATTCTCTGAATTCTCACCTCTAGAATGTACAGTAAACCATTTGACTCACTTTCTCACAGTCCTTCAGTCTTCAGTAGTAAATATGTATGATAGTTAATATCATTAGTATCTTTCTTTTTTTTTTGAGGAAGATTAGCCCTGAGCTAACATCTGCCACCACTCCTCCTCTTTTTGTTGAGGAAGACTGGCTCTGAGCTAATAGCCATACCCATCATCCTCTACTTTATATGTGGGACGCCTGCCGCAGCATGGCTTGATAAGCAGTGCATAGGTCAGTGCCTGGGATCCAAACTGGTGAACCCCAGGCCCCCGAAGCAGAGTGCACAAACTTAACTGCTGTACCACCAAGCTAGCCCCTCATTAGAATCTTTTAAGGTGATGATTTTTCTGGGACAGATAATATACTTTTTAAAGGCTACTCCTATTCTAACAGATTTTGAAAATATTTTTATTGATGTATCAAATTATAAAATACTCGTTACAGCGATTAGTAAAGAGAGTAAAAGTTCTCTGTAATAAATTGAGGGAATAAAGATGGAATAAGAGTCCAGATGTTTGCTGAGCAGTTTATCTACTGATTAAAAAAGAATGATTTACATTTTGACAGAGAGGCTCTTAAAAGCTGAATTAACAGAGCTAATAAAAATGGTTTGTTCAGAATGTGCTGCTTCATTAATTTGAAAAGATCTGTCAACAACAACATAAAGACAGTTGCTGAGTTAGGTCATGAAAATAAGAAACTCCAAAATGTAATTGTTCTGTATTCCTCCTTCAGTGTTTTATACAGTATTTGTTTTGAGAATGTAATAATATGAAATATGTTTACGAAGTGATGAAGATACGTAGTCTGTTCTGTTACCTTTTTTTTTTTTTTTTGCTGAGGAAGATTTGCCCTGAGCTAACATCTGTTGCCAATCTTCCTCTTTTTTTTTTTTGACTTGAGGAAGATTAGCCCTGAGCTAACATCTGTGCCAGTCTTCCTCTATCTTGTATGTGGGTCACCACCACAGCATGGCCACCAGTGAGTGGTAGAGGTCCACGCTGGGGATCTGAACCCACAAACCTGGGCCACTGAAGCAGAACACACCAAACTGAACTACTACGCCATGGGACTGGCCCCTGAGTATTTTTTTTATATTAAGATTCATCTAAGTTGAATAGGAGGGGATCATAGTGTTTAAAAAGTGCATCTCTGATGATCCATTCATCGACTTATTTGACAAGTATTCATCTCATGCCTCTGAAATTCCACATGTTCCATGTGATGTTAGTGTAGCAATGAGAAGGCAGGCACTGGCCTTGCTTTCAAAGAGCTAATCTTTAAGAATGAAGAAATTTATTATGAGCCAGATAAGCATTGGAAAGTTAGCAACAGGATACTTAAGATCACCATTAGTGTTGACGGTGGCCTAAATCCCTAGAATTCTTTCTCTTTGCTTTAGTCCTGTCAGCAACTTCTTGACATATCTATTGAAACAAAGTGGTGACACCTCATGATGGCTTTCTGTGACTCTGTCCCTCGATATTTGGTTGGTTCATCCTGGTTACTTCCTTTGTGCGTTGATCCCATCCTGTGGTCCTGTGGCATCTACCGATGCTTGTGTGGGACCTTGTCTGGAAAGGAGCAGGTCTGTGTCCTGAAATCCCACACTGCAGAAGGCCCACAGTTCTTCCTCTTGCCGACCACCTCAGTCCCAATTTCAGCATCTGCCAGTAGACAAGATTCTTGTCTTGATGTTTCAACTTGATGTTGGCTCCCTCTCAACTCAGTCTAAGCAAATCAGCCCTTCACGTGACTTTGCTGTAAAGATTTCTGGCCACCTTAGGTTTAAGTTATTTCTAGTCTGAGGACTGCTGGGGGAGCTCTGGTTGATCTCCTTGGAACACATACCACATCCATCTCTCCTGAAGCTTTGGTAACAGATACCAGGAAACATTTGTGAAGAAAGGCTGGGACTCAGGGAGCCACTTTCTAGCAGCCAACTTTCTGTCAGCATCCTTCAGTCCTTGACCCACCCTTACCCATTACTGTTTCCCCTAGAACCTCTTCAGAACTCACCTTCAGAAACCACCAGGGAAACTAGGAGACAAACTTTTATGAACAATTAAAAAAATTTTTTTAATTCTTGAAAATTTCTTTCAACATAATGTTTTCTTAATCTAGCAATCTTCAAACCAAACCATTCTAATTCTAAAATTAGTCTCATTCACCTGTGAAAATTCCAACAGTTTCATCTTTATTTGCTATATACATGAAAGGCATTTCGTGTTACTTAGAAACATTTGCATATGTTAATTAGCTCACTTTTTAAAAAAATTTTTAAGCAACAACTTAAATCCCATGAAGTAAAAACACTTTCTCGTCCTGAATATAATCATATTTTTAGATAAATTAAAGTCAAGTCAGATTAGAAATTTTAAGCCAAAATCAAAAGATTACACGAGAATGACAGGGATCCTAGGAGGAGGCCAAGGAGGACTATGTAATTAAGTGATCCTGTCCGAGAGTTGTTCTTAGTTCTCACTGCATATCAGATTCATCTGTCAAGTCTTTGATTGATTGATTGGTTGGTTGATTGATTGATTGATTTTTAGGTATGCTTTTGGTGAGGAAGATGGGCCCTGGCTAACATCTGTTGCCAATCTTCCTCTTTTATTTTATTTTTTCTTCTTCTCCCCAAAGCCCCAGTCCATAGATGTATATCCTAGTTGTAGGTCATTCTAGTTCTTTTATGTGGGATGCCACCACAGCATGGCTTGATGAGCAGTGTGTAGATCAGCGCCCAGGATCCAAATGGGTGAACTCCAGGCCGCCAAAGCAGAGCATGTGAACTTAGCCACTTGGCCACGGGGCCGGTCCCCAAGTCTTTGTTTTGAACACACTCACCCATTCCCTGCTCCTAGAGACTCTCATGCTCCTAGAGACTCTCATGCAGTAAATGTGAATTTACTAGAAAGGGCATCTTTACTTTTATAAAATTCTGTATGTGTACATCAGTTCACTGGAGCTGAGAACCACTGTTCTAGGGGTTGCTGTAACATTGGCAGCATTTTTCTTAGGATATGTAAGCCCTTTTGTTGATTTTTTTTTAAGTCCTTTAGTTTCAATTATTTTCTATTTAATGTTATTTTTGTTTTTCTCAAGTAAATCACTAATCAGCACTTGGTAAATATTTCTTCATTGGGAGAAGTCCCCTAAAAGTTATATTTTAAGTTAATGTATTTACGTTTTTCTTGCCAACCCTAACATAGCATTAGAAAGGGCCATGTTAGCTTTTAATCTACTGACTTTACTTGTTTTGTGCCTTACCTAAGCAATAACTTTAAGTATATTTTATAAGCTGTACATTTAAATGGTACAGATATTTGGGGCAGAGTGTTCAGAACTCAAAGGTGAAGGTAGGTTCCTTATCCTCAGAGACGGCAAGTACAGAAAGAATGGCCTATAGTTCTCTACTGGGGAACTGAGAGCAAGGAAAGAGAGGAGAAAGTCCGGAACAATCTCAGAAAGAAAATTGAGGGAGAAAAAAAGGGACCCTGGAGAAGTCTGTGATTGGTTATGAGAGAGGGAACAAAAAAGTGCCACCTGTTGCCTCACTTCTGTCCTTTGCCCCCACCTCAGACCCTGGACATGTATAGACATGCATACCCACTGAGGAGAGGCAGGAGCGATAAAAGGGAGCCTGGGTTACATCTAGCCCCCACACTCACGGTGCCCAAGGCCCCCGCCATGGTTGCCGTCTCTCATGCTTGTAGCCAGTGGGTTAGAAGGAAATGTCTGTGTGCATGGTGACCTCCAAGCCCTCAAGCAGATCTCTTCTCCTCCATACTATTTGTTCTTCAGAGTAAATAACCTCCTAACTCACTTCTCCATCTTTGCTTAATAGAGATAGTTTGGGTCACATCATTAAACGTTTTCAGATAATATTAGTGATGGCACTACTGTTGGCTTTCCAATTGTTTTATGGTTAAAGAGAAGTCCTTATATAGCTTCTAAATATTATATAAGAGAATTGATTAAAATACTCTGGAGTTGAAAACAGATTCAAAACAAAACTTAAAAGAGCTAGCTTGATTTGGTTTATTTCATTTAAGGCTCACTGACTGCCCTGTACCCAAACGTGCTTTGCTATCCAGTAGGTCAATTTTTCTCAAATACTTGACTTATTTTATTGTTTAGTAAACAAAATCTGAAGCTTCCCTATAGGTTATTTGAAATTCAAAATAAGTGGGATCCCATGAGCGAACAGAAAGCAGTGAACACAATGTTGGTTTGTTTTCAACTCCCCCCCGACACCCCTTTCTACCTCTACCTGCACCCCTGTGCTTTGAAAGGTTCTGAGCCACTCCTGGGCATCATCCTGTGTCACTAGCCCTCCACCTGCTCCACTGTGCCTCCCGCACAGTCAATGACTTCTCCAGCCCGCAGCTCCCTTTGGTTCAGTGCTGTGAGGCAGTTTCTGCCAAGTCAGCTTTGCTGATTTGAGTGACAGGGCCTTCTTTGTCAGGCGCAGCAAAGATCTCTCATTTGCACCAGAGGCATGAGAAGGCCACAAGGGAGCCAGCTGCACTCCTATCTGTATGAGTCTCCTATTGCTGCCGTAACAAGGCACCACAAGCTTAAAACAACACAAATTTATTATCTTGTAGTTCTGGAGGTCAGAAGTCCAAAATGGATCTCACTGAGCCAAAATCAGTGAGTCAACAGGCTGCATTCCTTTGTGGAGGCTCAAGAAGAGAATTCATTTCCTTGCCTTTTCCAGTTTCTGGAGGCTGCCCACATTCCTTGGCTTATGGGCCACTTCCATCTTCAAAGCCAAATTAAACACATAGCTCCTATCTGAGCTTCCATTGTCACATCTCCTCCTCTGCCTATCCTGCCTCCGTCTTTCACTTGTAAGGACCCTTGTGATTATATTGGGCCCACCTGAACAATTCAGGTCAATTACCTTATCTTAAAATCCGTAGTTAATTAAATCTGCAGAGTCCCTTTTGCCCTGTAAGGTAACACATTCTCAGGTCCTAGGTATTAGGAGGTGAACATCTTCAGGGGGCCATTATTCTGCCCATCACACTATGGAACAACCTACGTGCAACAGAACATGTTGCCACTCTCGGATACCTTCCTGATTTGGTCCCTCTACATACTCACCCACCTCACCCCCCTTTCTTCTTACTTCCTGACACCACCCCTCCTTTCCATAAAGCTACTCTGATTTCTTCTTCGTTACCTTCCAGTTGTGCCTTTGTGCACACAGTTCTTAAATAACCTCCATCTTCCTCCCTAATGCTAAGTTTCTATTACTCATTTCAGACCTACCTCAAAAACCTCATCACCCCCGCATTAGGTGCATCCCTCACAGATAGTCTTTTCTACAGCGGGGCAAGTGTTCATTCCCTTTTAGACAGCTCTAAGATGTTATGTATGTATATAATTTATTAAGACTTCTCCTAAAAAACTTTTTATGACTTCCTTACATGAAGTTAATTAGTGCCACCTCTGTGATTCCAAAGCCTCTGTTGTAGTACTTTCCAGATTTTAATATAATTATTGGTTTATAGATATTTCTTGCCAAATAGTCTTTGAATTTCTTAGGAACAGAGTTGTCTTTTTGTCTTTATATCCAGAGCACTTAGCACAAGTAGATGCTTAATAAATGCTTATTGACTAAATGAATGAATGAATGAACATGCAGTTAAACCTTGCTCGTATGTTACTAAGCTGGATTTAGCAAAAAATCCTAAGTTTGGCTATCCAGTTATCAAAGGCACAATAGACTTTATTTTAAACCAGTCTCATAACAAAGATTCCAAACATGATATTTTAAGAAAGTTGTAGTATAAATATTATTTTTTCCATCCCTGCACCAGGAAGGTACAGTTTCCAAAAAACACGTAAGTCTTGATCTTAACATTGACTTATATAGTATAATTTGGCAACTTCTTAAATGATAATATATTACAGAAAAGCTCGTGCATATCTCTTCATTCCTTAATGAGAAATTTTAAGTGATGTTTGAACCTCTTGATTAAGCTCACTTAGCCACAGTTTTTGTCACCAGCATGGGAGAATGGCATTTTGGGATAACTGTTGCTGCTGTTAAGGTGGGAATTCTAGGTCTGATGGTTAGTAGTGAAGCATAACGTTCAAGGTCAAGGGAAGTTAAGATAGTTGACCTAGAGTAAAAGGGCTGGAGGAATGAGCCTCCAAAATAAGTGTTCAAAAGCAAGGCTGGGAGGTAGTGGAAAGAAAAGAAAACAAAAGGAGTCAAACCCAAGATGAGTAGGTAGAGATGAAGGTTAGTTGAGGAGCTCAGTGGAGAAAATCTCAAGGATTATTAACTAAATCGTTAAAATCCGTGGTCTCCAGAACAGTTGTAACCCAAGGTCAAAGTCAGGGATATGTACTGATTTCCGGTGGGAGAAGAACCTGTCTTCCCAAGAACTTCACCAAGGTTAACAGAAATACTCAGCCCATGTTTGGGTGGCCTGTTGAGAAGAGCGGAAATAAGGAATTCTGTTTTCATGACCATAAACACAAAGATAGTATTCCAGCCTCACTTCTGGGAAACAGATTGGCCTACCAGCTGAAAAAAGGAGAATGTTATCAGGGAGGACCCATAAGGTATTCATCCATGAGAAAAATGTTTGCCTCCGTAACTGAACCGCGTGATACTACACTCATGACTGAAGTAACACTGCACAGGTTATACCTGGACATTGCTTCACGTTGTAGTCATATTTAATTGTACATTTAAATTGGCTGGGCTCAGGGCCACCATTCATGGGATAAGGAAGAAAGTGCAACTTCCGAAGATGAGAAACAGGCTATAAACCTAGGGGTGTGGACCTTTTTACCTCCAGGTGGTGTCAGCAGGAAGTTGACCATGGAGAGCAGTGCCAGCCACACAGCTGAAGGAAGATTGTGTTTTTGGGAAACCCTGTTTCATCACAGGAACAAATATTCTTTTTAGTGGATGGTTAGTAAAGGAGCCTATTGCTTAAAGCCCAGCTTGAATTTTAATGTGTGAATGTTGAAATCAGTCAGTCTTTACTCATTTTTTTATGAGTGTACTAACATACAGGATATGCACTTGTCAGTCAGTTACATACGCCCTTTGCGTGAGGTGTAGGGTACGTGGCCTGACCTTGTGAGTTATAAACCTGATGTTATGATTGAGCTAAACTGTGGACCTCCTCTAGTGGGCTGTATGTGGGTGCCTATGTTGCTTGTAAATTATGTTTATAGTTAAAAAGTGTGGCACTGATAATAAGATTTGGATTTCTAGGAAACTAAATATAGGTGTTAGTATGTAGATAGGCTCTAATCTTTTACAACACTAATGACTTCCAGAAGGAATTTTGTGTAGAATTCACCTATCTATAAAGCATAGGGGAAAAACTGCAGTTTTCCAGCTAAAGGGAGTGGCCAGTTCTCAGCTCTAGCCATTTGTTGCCATGGGAGAAAAGGGGCAGATATTGACAGATTTTAAGTTTCTTTTTGATATCAGAAATGCAAATTTTGGGGGCTAGCCCCATGGCTGAGTGGTTAAGTTTGAGTGCTCCGCTTTGGCGACCCAGGGTTTCTTGGTTCGGATCCTGGGCGCAGACATGGCACCGCTCATCAGGCCATGCTGAGGCGGCGTCCCACATGCCACAACTACGAGGACCCACAACTAAAATATACAACTATGTACTGGGGGGATTTGGGGAGAAAAAGCCATTTAAAAAAAAAGAAGAAGATTGGCAACAGTTGTTAGCTCAGGTGCCAATCTTTAAAAGAAAAAAAGAAATACAAATTTTTGTGTGAGATATGCCAAATTCCGAAAGATGAAAATGAAGTTTTTAAATTACACTTAGCTCACTTTCCAGTTTATGACTTCTGCTATCAAGGAAACTAACTTTAGGAGTGTAATGAATTAGCATGCTTCTTATTTCAATTCTCATTTGATTGGTTTTTATAGAGTCTAGGAATTTAATTATCTTTCTAGCTTACTGTTCTTGTTTTTATCAACTTCCATAATGTAGACCAGTGGTTCTCAATCAGGGGCCATTATACCTCCAGCAGGGACATTTGTCCAAGTCCCGAAATATTTTTGTTGTCACAACTTGGGGTTAGGGATGCTGCTGGCATCTAGGAAATAGAGGGCCAGGGATGCTGCTAAACATTGTACATTGCACAGGACAGAACGTGACAACAAAGAATTATCTGACCCAACATGTCAGTGGTGATGAGGTTGAGAAATCCTGGTGTAGACCCTGTTTTGATCTCTGTCTATCCCTCCCCCTTCTTTTCTTCCTGTCTTTCTTTTAAAGAACCTTTCCCCAGGTTCTCTCTGTTTCCCCCTCTTTCTGTAATCTCATTCAGAGCCTTTAGGTTGGTAGTTCTCAACTTCAAAATGCAGAAAAGCATCACTTGGGAGTTTGTTAAAAATGAAGACTCTCAGCCCCCACTTATGGATACTCTTAGATGTTGATGTGGGGGGTCACCCAAGATTCTACATCTTGAAAACGCCCCCAGGTGATTCTAAAGAAGAGCATGCATGGGCCACAGTCAGAGAAGTGGTAGGATAATCTTTGTTTTTGTAATCTCTGGCACTATGCTTTTCTTCATTTTTTTTTTAGATCCTTTCTTAATTGAATTTCTCGGTTATATCCTGTTACTTTTATTAAGCCCTCAAAATATACATAACTTTTAATAATTATACATTGGGAAATAAGCAAATTAAAATATATTTTATGGATAAGAATTGAAATTATATATGATCATATTTGGACCATCTAAGTCATCCAAGTGGCTGAATAGTATATCTTACAGGGTTCCGTCTCAAAATTTCTAGTCTGTTTTCCCCATTTTTTGTAATATACCATATGTCTTCCCCATAAGAAGCTAGTTGATAGTGGTCCCCTAAAAATGTAAGATACAAGATTAAAAATTTGTTTTTTAAACATATGAACCAAGTCAAAAAGTGAAAAAGCATGGACTATAACAACTGAAAATGTTGAAAATAATCCATGTTACTGATTTCTTAACCAAACTGATGCATACAAAATGTTACAAAAGATTGACTCCTGGAGATATTAGTTTATGCCGTGTACTTGTTCCATGAAGGCAAAATGGTGAGGGCAGTTGTAGGCACCTCAGAGCTAGTCCTCCAAATGCTGCTTGGCACTTAGGAAAGCTGCATGTTGATGCCACTGTAGGTACCTGCCTTCAGGGGCTTCAACTCATGTCTGATATTCTGTGTGTTATAATGTATTGAACTCCAATCATGGGGCTTTGATAGTTAGGTCTATAGCAGTTATTCAGTGACTTCTTAAAATTTACAGTTAGAATGATACATGGCAATTATTGGGCCATTTGTCAAGGCATATCCTTTGGTATGTCATTACCAAAATGTAGATGTCCTTCTACACAGGTAGGACAACTCAGTTATACAAACACCATTGGTCTGCTAACTAGCTCGCTGCTGAGAGTCATGGGTAGGTTTGTTATCCAACTTTGATTTCTTCTCATGATAATCCTGAAGAAACTTTTTTTTTTTGAGGAAGATTAGCCCTGAGCTAACTGCTGCCAATCTCCTTTTTTTTGCTGAGGAACACTGGCCCTGAGCTAACTTCTGTGCCCATCTTCCTGTAGTTTCTATGTGGGATGCCTGCCACATCATGGCGTGCCAAGCGGTGCCATGTCCACACCTGGGATCCGAACTGGTGAACCCCGGGCCACCAAAGCGTAACATGCGCACTTAACCGCTGCGCCACCAGGCTGGCCCCTGAAGAAACTACTTTTGAGGAAGCTGGCATTCTATTTGGATGGCTTTGCGTTTACGCCAAATTAAACGGATATTAAAGCGGTTGTTGGATGGCCTGGGGAGAGGTCTTTAGCCTCTCCTCATAATTTTAGTCAAGTGCCTTCCAACCTGCTATAAATAAATATAAATAAATGTCTGCCTGAACAAATAGGTTTTTACAAGTTTCTCTAAGCCCCTCGTATATTAAAATTTTGATGCTGACACTGCTAACAGGCCACTGAACTTGAAATGATGAGGCTGAGTGTATCTGCCACCTCTACCAGCTGGAATCTTGGGCAAGTCAATTCATCTTTCTGGAACTTTATTTCCTCTGATTTAAAATGAGGAAATTAAACTGGCTGTTTTGTGATGTCCCTTCTGGTTCTAGAAGGCTGTGATTCTGTTGGGGGCTCACAATTTAGGTATCAAAATGTTGAATTGATGATGGTCATTTGGGGAAGGAGAAGATCACAGCTTTCTCTGCGCCTCCACCTCTCCCCAAAGATGTGTCAGAGTCAAGGACAAAAACATTTCCCATCATTCCACCCACGAAAAGGAACCTGTGCTGACGGGACTAGTTCAGTGATACTAATTGGGCCCGAAGATTAGGCATGTAGTGTGCCTCTTTCCTGGATTCTGTCTCTTAGAGTATGATTCTTCTATGAAGGTAAAGAGGTTCGTCTCTCTTTAGACTCTGTCAAGGTAAGAAGTGGCAGGGCTGCCTGCACGCTACTGCTGTGCCTGGCTTGCTGCTGCTTGCAGACCACCTGACCTGCCTTTGTTATCAGACTGTGGCTGGGTTGAGCCTTGGCTAAAGTTGTTTGCTAGACAGACTAGCCTAGTTCACTGGGGTTTGGGTGAAACCTACCATCCTCTCTCTCTCTTTTCCTTAGAAGCTTTGTTAGAGAATGGTGGCTATAGCCATCGCATTAATAAATCTAACCAGTTGTAGAAGGTCAGCAAAGCATTCATTCATTCATTTATTTGCACTTTCTTTCCTTTTCTTCAATAAGCACTTATTTAACACCTACTGCGTGCCATGCAATAAAATCCTTAGATAAGTTCTAAACATGAGAATCAAGAAATCAAACAAATGAATGTAGACTATATCGTTATGTTGGGCATGATGTCATGATCTTTAGTCTCTATACTCATATCTGTAAAGGGAGAATTTTTGAATCTGAAAGAAAAGTTCTAATCCTAGCTGTGGGTCCAAAGAAAATACCGTTAAAGGATAGAAATTCTCTAAAGGAAAGGTTATAGGCTTGTATCATCTCAATTCAATTATGAGGAAGTTAAAAATTACTGTGGAGGTTAAAAATTGTGTTTTTTGTGGTATGTGACTTAGAACCACATCGTCCATTTGAAAATCATAGCATGAAATTGACCTTAACCCAAGTGAACGGTGAAGAACTGACTCCTAGTGAAGACCTGTGCTCTAGGGTGACAGCGATGGGCCATCCTGCAACGTGGAAGAAGTTCATTCTAACACTAGCAAAGCCAGCAGTGAAATCCATCATCCAAGGCACTGCTCATTCTTCGGAGCCACACATGGGAGTGTTAAAATCACAACACGCTAGCAGACTTTGTTTTAAATGAAGGGAAACCTGTCTTTGGAACATAAACAAAATACTAATAGGAAAATGGCAAGCAATTTGTGAGAAGAAACAAATAACTGTTTTTGTTTAATCTCCTTATTGTAAATGTGATATTACTTTAAAAATTACTAACAGTGACTTAAATGTGAATTGTGGCCCCAAAGAAAACTTTCAGAAATGGCCCAGTTATCCTTCCTGAACTACTTAAATAGTCTCCAGAAGACCTCCTTGGGGCCACTCGTCTTCACAGCTTTGATGGAGAAGGGCTGACTTGTTTCCATCTAAGTCTATGGTTCAGTCTTATGTATGAAAGAAAAATATGGAGTTTAAGGAATCACTGAGAATAAAAAGGCATTTAACGTTTACTTCTCCTAAAAGTTTCTTTTTAATGAGTTAACATCATATTTATTAAGAACTTTCTTAAATTCTCTCTCGGACCTTTTTTTTTAATGTAGCTAAATGATAGAAATTTGAAGAATACTTTTGAAACATAAGTGGAAAGCATCTTCTTTTAAAGACGGGTTTGTTCAGTCTGCTGTGCTGAACTACGTTTTGAGAGAGTCACCGAAGCTCTGGAATTTACACTGTGGCAGACTACCAAAAGAAAAACTAGCAGTTCGTCTTCTAAACAGAGTGGAGAGGTCAGGCCTGCATGTCTGCCCCTGCCCTGGCATGGCTCTGCTCACCACCAAGCAGCCAGAAGGCTCCTCCTCAGCAGTGACCGGAGACCTGCCAACACAAGACATCATCAGAGTGCCTCAAGATGTTTCAATCCTAATCCTGTGTGCAAAGAAAAGCTGGAATGAAAACACAAGAAGCAAATGCAAGAGACTCGCTTATTGAAAAAAGACCATTTGGTTTGGCTCAGCTTTATCTGGGAGTTTCCAGACCAATTCAGCCTGCATCCTGAAGAGATCCCAGCCTAGAAAAATAATTTTTTTTCAAGTACATGCATCATTGGCTACTATTAATTCTTAATTTAGACTCATTCTGATAATGTCAGTGAAATAAAATGTGGAATGCTGTTTATTTAAAATGCATAAAAGCTATAAACATTGACATTTGTTTTCTCTTTCCTCAGGCCTATTTAATATCCCCCCAAACTTGAGTGGCATCCTGTTAATGTTAACTCATTAACATGTACTTATTATTTTCATCTTTTTTTATATTAGTGTTAGCTTCTAACATGAAGACTTTTTTAAAAATTCAGGTTGGCTTCTTTGTCTTGCATTTGTAAAGTGTTCTTAATTTTACTAGAGTGATAGTACTCAGAAATACAGAATATTTTCTACGTTATACCAGTTGTGAAAAATATTTTTGTTTGTGTCAGTTAATAAGATTATTATTTTATGTTTGGTTATCTGCCTCACCAGTTCTTTGTCTCACTAAGCAATTTTAATAATTTTTAATTATTCAGTTACTATCTCAACATGGTAGTCTCAACTAAAACTTAGTCAGTTTACTTTTCATATAAATAATGTAAGGCATTACTTATAATTTGATTAAAATTAAGATGATTTTATATCAAATATGCTGTTAAGTAATAGTCCTTGAAAAAATAATTAAAACTGTAATGATGTGTCTCTAATTATTTTATAGAAAAAATATTGAGCTGAAAAGGATGAAATATTCTGAAGAAAATTGATTTTGGAGATAAAACTTTTTACTAGTCTGTATAAAACTTTTACTAGTGTGTATATTTTTCCATTCCACTCCATAGATTTTATTTCTTAGGTACATTAATCATAAAAAAAATCCTGAGATTGAATCCTAGTTGCTTTAGAGTTCTTGGATACTTCCAAGTTGTCAGGTCACTGGGTACCATTAAAGGGACCAAGATGAGGAAACCATTGCAGTAAAGTAGAAACAAATGCTAAGAGGGAAAAACAGAATAATTGAAACACACCTAAAAAGTGATGTGCAAACAAAAGTTCCTGCATTATATTTTAAATGTTCTTTGAGAGCTTATTTAAGGACTCTCCTGCTGAAAATTTTATAAAGAAAAATGCTACTACCGAGAGTAAATGGCTTCCTAATGTCTCTGTTGGGTCAACTCTTATTTGTTTATATCGTATTGCTTATGATAGATCCTGCTTAGCAGACTTGCCAGTGTGAGGAGGATTGCACGGGTTTCTGCCCGGTGTGTGTTCTAGCATCTGACTAGTTCTTTTTGGCCTGAGCCTATGGAGGATCACGCTAGGTCTTGGGGAGGCCCAGTAAATTAAGCTGGGTGCTGTAGTCTGTTTCTGGGTCACTGCCTTTTGCCTCTTTCTCATACCTTCTTTACCCCTTGACCTTGTTAGAACAGTAATGTTTCTTCATAAAACATTCTTAATGAGACTATTTACCTTGCATACCCAATGAGATCACGCTTCATGTCATAAATTCTCTGCTCAAACATATGCCAAGAAGGCAGCCTTTGCAGCTGTTAAAGAATTAACTTTTTAACTGAGGGAGGGACCTTTTGCTGGGCGGCCACAGCTATCATAGTGCTGTTTTCTTAATTATATTATAAAACTAGATGGAGGTTGTTTCTTTTTTTTTGCTTATTTGTTTGTTTTGTTTGGCATACACACATATATCAATCTTCAGCATAGCATAGTTATTCCCAAAGAATAAGAATTACAAAGCAGATAGATAATCTGTATTTTCTAAAGAATGCTCATTTGGTTTTAAAAATATATTTGTTTGGGGACTGGCCCAGTGGTGCCCCAGTTAAGTTCACACATTCCACTTTGGTGGCTCAGGGTTCACCAGTTCACATCCCGGGTGCGGACCTATATACCGCTTGTCAAGCCGTGCTGTGGTAGGTGTCCCATATATAAAGTAGAGGAAGATGGGCACGGATGTATATATATATATATGTGTTTGAAGAACTCGACTATCAATTGCAATGAAACTTAGAAACTTTATTTTTAATCAGAAGTAGTGAGTTCTTCTCTTAAATTCTATTTTTTATACAGACTGACTGGTTTGATTTCTGCCTCCTTTGGTTTCTCCTCCCATCAGAATTAAGGTGTCAAAACAAGGAGCAAAAGCAAAAAGCCTGGGTTATCTGCTACAGCAACAGCCCCCAAGCGTGTAGAAGTTGCCTGCTCTGCCTGGGCAATTAGGAGAGAAAACACCGTGTGTATTGGTACAGGCTGTTATATGCCCCCTATTAAAATGACTAATCTCTTCAATATAGACAATCCAATGGTAGGTAACCTTGCTGATAATTTAGAAAAGTCATTTGAGCTCTAGGTCCTTTTCACACCCCTTTGACCTCCTGATTTTATGTCATCTTCAAATGTAATGGGGTTTCTCTATTCTGATTTTCCATGTCATTACAATAAATTACCTTCTGACTCTACCACAATAACTGTCAGACCACCCCTGTGACCCTGTCCAAGCCACTTTACCACTTTAGCACAATGGTGCTAACAATAGTGTCTACTTCACAGGGCACTTATGAGGATTAAACGGGATTTTTTTTTAAAAGATGCTCTCCTAGTACATGACATGCAGATTCTCAATTAATGATAGCTCTTTACTATTACTACTTTCCCCCTTAATAAAATTATATAATCTCAGGATCAGGAGAAACCAAAAAGTGTGTGCCTGCTGGAGGATAGTATAGAAGTGAGCATAGAGGCCTTCATGAATTTTTTTTCCTACGGTGCTGGACATTCCTCTGAGCCTGCATTCTGAGCTGACAGTATTTGCCCTTTGAGCATATTTTGGAAAGATATTTCCAAAATTATCTCTTACCACACTTACACGTGTAAGGGATTTATTCCTGTTTTTCAGACAAACATGAACCACAGAGAAGTTCCTTTCAGACAAATCTAAGTCTGGAATGTACGTTGGAGGTCTTATTTACTTCCATCGTAGGGCCACGGGATCTTGATAACTCATGTAATCACTTTCTTCTCCCTTAGGGCAGAACTGCATTCAGGCAAGCAAGGTACCTGTCTACCTATTACTTCAGAGTTTTTAGAAAGGAATATTACATGTTCTTGCTAGCAACGCATTCCAGGCTTTCTCCAGAGCACATTCCAGAACACTTGGAGGAAATTCTCCTAATGTCTATTCTAAATCCCTTCTTCTGCCCTTTAAACCCCATATATCTTATCTTGACCTCAATGGAAATAGAAAATAGGTGCTCACCGTGATTTGGCAAATGTCTTTTTAAATTTTTGAAATTGCTATTTGGTTTCTCATATCCCTCACTCTCTACCCTAGAATAAGTCAATCCCCGTCTTTTTCTACCTTTTTTATACTTGGGCTTTTTTTGTCCAAAGCTTTATGGGTGGAGGGTTTGTCATTTTGTTGCTCCCGTCCGATACTTCCTGGAGCTATTTATCACCACAACAATGGCAAGGGCCAGGCGGAAGGTGTTCCATATAATAAATCCTCAGTCCAGCCTACCTGTCTGTGAGGTGGTGGCTGCCACACTCCTCCACCACTGCTTGCAGTTCTTCAAAAGTGGTGCCAGAAGGAGCTTTGGAATTACAGTGTAGGCTGCTCAGTGCAGTGGTAGTCTCTCTTGTTTTAATACAAACCTAGCTAAGGTTTCAGTGGAAGAAAGCTCTGGAAGATTTCTCCATCACTCAGAGGCTATCACCAAGAGGTCTTTTCTCTGGCATTTCTGTTTCCTTTTCTTCTGAGATTCTTGCTAGGTTTAACACAGTCCCAGGCTGGGCAGATCTTGGAGACATGCTGCCTCACCTTTAAAAGTGGTGCAAGACGGAATCCTCCCCACACACGTCCTCATGTGTACACACATTCCTGAATCTGACTGGTGTGAGAAGGAAAAAATGGAGGAAAAAATGTTCCTAAGTGTTACAGGAGAAAAAAAAGAATATAATTACAGAAAATATAAATGCCACATAAACAATCATGTTAATCAAATCTGTCTAGCCCCAGGAGTACCTTGCAGTCAGATGCTGGCTTTGCCTCTTTCTGACTCCCTGTCTCTAGCAGGAAAGGTATCAGAATATGTGATTGGAGGTGTTCTTCCAGAACCTTGTTACTATCTCTGCAAAATCAGTGGACCCCTGTTCTTACTCTCTCAGATTCCCTTGAGTCTCTCTGCTCAGATTGGACTTCTTGTCTGAGGGACTATTCTCATAGAAAGGTCAGTGGTGCTTAACTTTGAGTGGATCCCCACACAGCAAAGTGGCCCAGACAACATGGGCCCTCAGTAAATTCTGAATCACACCAAAAGCAAATCAGGGCATGGTAGGAATTAATACAGAGGGGTACAGGAACATGTGAGCTCCCATAGAAAGATAAAACAGCTTCTCCCTGCTATGGTCTAACTCTCTGAATATGTCATCAGTACCACTGACCCAAAATTTATCATAGCCTGCTTTATAAACCTAGTTACTTTCTTCTCTGTTGATCCATCTTCCCTGAGATTGTAATCTCTTGTCCGGGCTCAGATCTTGCTATTCAATATGGCACTGCTCACAAAACCAGGGCACTTTGTACCCAATGGGTGGATATTAGTTGTTTGCTAAGTAATAGATAAACATTCTACAACAATAACAACAAAATTATATTTGTTATAGTTATAAACATATCTATGGATCTCTTTATATGCACATTAAAATTTAATATATGGAGGTCCACTAGTTTGGAATGTCTTTTATTCCCTAGCTTTATTGAGGTTATGATTGACAAATAAAAAATTTTATATGTTTAAGGTGTACACTGCAGTATTATAAGTATTCCTGGGTAATGATTACTACAATCAAGCTAATTAAGATATCCATCACCTCCCATAGTTAACTGTTTTGTATGTGCATGTGTGTGATGTGGAATGTCTTTTAAAGTGGCCAAAGGTTGGTTCGAGTATGCCTTAGCATATTTTCTGTGCTAAGAAAATCCATAATGCCTGTTAACTTATTAAATTTTGTCGATTAATTTGAGAATGTTTAGAGACACTTTTAAAAGCACCCTGTTTTCAAGTTCCTTAACCACTTGAGTATTTATAAACAATTGAAATGCCACTTCCTTATTATCACTTGAGAAGCTAGTTATTTATTCAGAAAGCAATGTGCCCCTGGATCCTCACCCCAGTTCTGTTAGTGTGTATTGCCTTGAGAACCATAGATGCTCTTTTTCCTATTACTACAAATTAGAGAGATTTTGTTGCAAAACCTTTTAAACTTGTAGAAAGATGACGTTCCTTCCTTTGGTTTCATGACACAAAAATACTTGGTTGTCACCCTAACTCTCAGAGTATTCCTCCTCTGGCAGTAGAAAGGCAAAAAGAAGTCATACAAATAAAGATGATGTGGAAAATAGGAAAGTGTGATAAGGGCGAGGGTGGCAAGAGAAATGATCTGTGAAAGAAAGAGGATGGGGGTGCTGTTATTGTCCTGTGGGTTTAAACCAGTAATTACATTTGGCCTGTGAACAGAAAAATACATGTTTTCGTATAACCTCAATATAGCCTCTCTAATATTTACTGCCAAGACCTAAAATTTCAAGACATATAATGAAGTATTTCTGAAATGACAGAATTCTCACTTTAAATTTTTCCAGTGAAATCTTGTGCAAGAAAAAATTCCATATGTCTTTTATTCTACTCCAGAAGAAGAAACAGCTGTTCTGATTACCCATTTCTAAGACTAAAGAATCTTTAATTGAACACTCTTGAGAAAGATCACAATGAAAGTACTATGAGAACCTTGTTTATTGGATCATTTTACTGTGGGATGCAAGAATGATATAATTCCTAAACAGCCATCATTCTTCCACACCAGTAGTTTGTCAAAAGGTATGTAACAGGTCATATCAGCTTCAGGAGGTAGAATAAACCAAAAAGGAGTCTTGCCATTCTATGTTTTCAAGGCCTTTGTAAATCTTGAGATCCCACTGGGAATTTTCCACAGTTTTTATAGGGTCCTACCAGATGCTCCCTGCTTACTGTTCTGCACATTGGTCAGAATAGGAAGCAGGGCCTCCCCATTGTACAGCTCCTGGGGGAGCAATTCATGGAGCATCTAGTGAGTTCTGTCTCTTCACAGTGTCAGGAAAAAGTGGCTGCCAAGATGCTGCTAGTAATTAAGAACTTGGCACATGAGGACAGCCAGTAAGCCCATATTAGTTACTACAACATCCAGGTAGAACAGGTGAAACTCCTCTAGGTTTAAGTGGGATTGGGGGACCTTTATAGTCACATTAATGCACCCTACACACAGACACATACACACAGATCTCCCTACTGTTGCTGCCAACTGAGAAAGAAGTGTGGCCCTAGCCACCTGGGAGCGTGAGTTTCTGAGCCCAATGGCCATTAACTCTGTTAATTTAGTAAGGTGATAGGTAGTGATAAGACCCAAAATTTATGTTCACTGATGCTTTGTATAATGGAAACATGCTCATTAAGTATCTTTGGCCAAAGATTTTCCTGTGTAATTAGCAAACATCTTAATTATACACTTGGATTTGAAGCCTTTGCTAATCTTAAAGTATAAAAATAGTACAAATTAGATAAAAAGAAAAGGGTTGATTACAAGAGAGACTGCATAGTGTAGAGGTTAAGAGTGTGGGCTCCGAGCCGTGGCTGGATTCAAAGCCTAGCCCCGGTGTTTACTAGCTCTGCCGCCTTGAAGAAGTACTTGATGTCTCTCTGCTTCAGTTTCTTCACCTGTAAAATGGAAATAATAATATTGCCTAATCGTAGGGTCGTGGTGAACATTGGAACGCTTAAAACCTTTAAAAAGTGTTTTGAGCTGTGCTTGGCATGTAAGTGCTCAATAAATTTAGCTTATTGTTATTTTACATATGGCATTTTAAGAGTAATAACTCTACCAATGGTTCATTACACAGTAGAAATTTTGAAAGGGAATAATAATTAACAATTCATAAATTTTATCTTAAAATCTTAGAAACTTCCTTGTATTTTCCACATGGGAGTAAATTGGTATTTCATTAATGGGATGTAATAGTTTATTAAAATTTATTGATTTGAATTTGGAATAAATTTATTCAACAATTATTGAATGCCCATAAGCATCATGGAAAGTGATGTTACAGAAATACATAAGACATTATTAACAACTTTCAGGAGCTTTAATTTGAGCATGCAGCATGTATTAGAAGAGCAGTATAAAATTTTCAAGTATTTTAAAAGGCTACTTTCAGTAATATAAGTATAACTAATTATGTAACTATATTCCCCATATTTTAGAAAAGATGTTGGTTGAATACATTTGTCTGAAGAATCTGCACACTAATAGTATTCATTACCTTGAACTATTTAAGTAAATATAGATTATTACTTAATTCCAAGTGTGTCTCATATATATTCACAAAATCACAGCACAAAGTTAAATGTAACTGAAATACTAAACATAATGTTGATAATTTGCTCAATAGGTCATGCTACAGGCCGCAGTGTTTTGTGTAAGTGCTATAAAAAATATTAAGCATTCTTCTTCATGATATTTCATAGCATTGACCTTAAATCAGCCTTGCGAATAAATACAGCATTATAGACCTAAGGTCTAAAACAAATATGAATTTTATAATTAATTTACAAGCAAATATCGCTTTTAATAAAATTTGAAAATATCACCCTTGGCTATTTCTAGTCAATCAAATTATTGTTATCATCAGATGTAGTCTTAGAAAGGCTGAGGACATTTTAATGAACTGGAACCTTTTTAATATTTGCAAAATTATGGGAAAGAATAGAAGTAACATTGAAATATTGTTTCAGATGTTAGTAATAATTTTCAACATGTTTTTATTTTTCTTATCACTTAGCCCTCTGTGAGATAGGAGTGGGTAGCACTGTTGTGTCTGTTTTTCAGATGAATCACTGGAGGCTTAGAGAAAAGTTTATGTGACACAAAAGCCGTTCCAAGGATCTGATTACCCAAATGACCAATCTGTGCTATTGTGGACTTTCTCAAGCTCTTAGAGAGTCATCAATTGACCAAATCGTTATGTTCTTTTCTTCTCCTTCCCTGCTTTTCTAGTTTTGGAGGCGTTTTGCTGATTATTTTTCTTTTGTTCACTCATGTATTCGTCAGAAGCATCTTAGTTACCTACTGTAAACTCAGCACTACTGGGCAGGACTTTGTTCCAGCTTCCCATTAGCATATATGAATATGATACATCCGCTTTTCATTGAAACAATTCTAAAAATTAGATTTTTCTGCCCCAAGTCCTTTATTGAAGGAGGCAATCTGTAAAGAAATGAAGTTATTCAAAATGACTGAAATTTTTTAATTGTTTTGCTAATTTTAAACTTCTTAAAGATAGGAATTACATCCAGTTCATCTTTTAAGCCCAGTTCCAATATTTAATGAATGTGTGGCAGATATATCTCTTGTTGGATAGCAGCTTTTCTTTTATCTGAATTAGTAAATGTTTCTGTGATGAATGTGGTAAATATTAATGGCCATAATTGTAAACATGAATGGTTATTTTTAAAATCAAATTAATCAGTGTGGCATGGCCCTACTCTATGTTAAATTTGTATTTTATGAGTTCCTCACACACGTTTGAACTAAGTAAAAGAAGTCTGGTTTTTCAAGAATTTTCAAATAAATTCTTTAATAAAATTGAAAACCTTACAATTGCAAAGTAAGTTATCACAGCTTTAAGCTCAGTTCTAAACTTTCTTTTCTTTTTATCCATTCATTCATTCGTCTATCTTCCCAATTATCTATCCATCTTCCCATCCAGCCCACTCACCAGCCACCCAGCCACAAATCCTCCCATTGACCTTCCACCTCCCCATTCTTCCATTTCCCATTATCTATTTTAAGAACTCTTGAGAGAAATGTGAAAGAAAGCAGTTGCTATCAAAGTTAATACTGATTCTTTGGTTTTAATTAAGATGACCACATTATTTATTGTCCAAATTGTGGCACTTTGAGGAGTAAACAGGGCACTACTGGTAATCATGCTGGGAAAACAAGCCTAAACTAGGACTAATCTGGGTGAATCAGAACATATGGTCACTTGTGCATAGGATGTTCTAAAAATCTAAAGTGGGATTCCTACATAGTATGATACTTTTTAGTGCCAGACTATATGATATGTGAATTATCTATTTATATTAAAAACAGAGTGGGACAGATTCTTAAAGATTGTGTATGTGTGTATTGGTGTAACTTACACCTGAATTTCTTTGTAGCATCAATTCCTATACATTTACTAATTAGCTCCCCAGTTTGGAATCATCCAGATAGTTAATTTCTTCCCTTTTGTTGCCTTGCTTCGGGGTTGATTGCTCTCCCGTTCATTCAATGGAAGCTATAAATAACTTTCTATAGGTGTAGCATTTACCAAGGTGCCATGGGGGCTGTCAAAGAGGAGGAACACCCAGTCTTTGTGTTTGAGCAGTTCACAATATAGCTGGGGACATAGGGCTGGCAGCATTTGTACAAAATGACTACTCTACATACACAAGCGATTGCCCATGGACCACAACAGGAAGAGTAAGTGGTAGAGAAGCATCAAAGAAGAACTATTAAAGAAGCCAAAGAAAGCTAATTAGAGGGAGGAGAGACCACCCTGTGATGGTAAACTCAATGAGGCCATTGTAGCACTGTTGGCAGCTCTTTGGTGGATACTAAGTGGGCATTATTGGCTTATATAAGATATAGTTGAGATGTATGTAACTTGTGAGCATGTGAAGTAGTTGATCCTTCCTCTGAACTCTTATCTCTATTTTACATTTACTAGCTGTGTGATCTTGGATGGATATTTAGCCCTCCTGGTCTCAGTTTCTTCGTTATAAAATGAGAATCATAATGATACCTACTCATAAAATTGTTAAATCGGTTAATTTATATAAAGCATTTAGGACAGTGCCTGGTATTAGAAAAATATTGAAAAGGTACTGTTCCTGTTGGTATAACAAGTTATCTTAAGAGGAAAAATATGCTTTAACCAATATAAGTCAATGTTTGATTGTAATTTACCTCATGTATTGTATCCCAAACATAATTTTAATTTGCTTTTATCATTTATAATTTTTTTTACAGCTCGAAAGTCAAAGAAGTTGGGAAAGTTAAAAGGGATTCACGATGAACAGTCACAGCAGCAACAGCCCCCACCCCCGCCTCCACCCCCCCAGAGCCCCGAGGAAGGGACAACCTACATCGCTCCTGCGAAAGAGCCCTCAGTCAACACAGCACTGGTTCCTCAGCTCTCCACGATTTCACGAGCACTCACACCTTCCCCTGCTATGGTCCTTGAAAACATTGAACCCGAAATTGTGTATGCAGGCTATGACAACTCAAAACCGGACACAGCCGAAAATCTGCTCTCCACGCTAAACCGCTTAGCAGGCAAACAGATGATTCAAGTCGTGAAGTGGGCAAAGGTAATTCCAGGTAGGATTGCCTCTCCTTTCACAGTCTGCATCTTGATTTAGACAAGTGAGGGCAACAAATTTTGCCGTATCCGACAGTGCGATTGGAGTTAGCTTTCTGTTAGATCCTGATGTCAAATTTTTAAGGTGATATCCAGTGAATCAAGTTTGCAGGAAAAATCTGGTTAATGTGCTCATTTCTCCTGAGAAGTTAAGTGTTCTATTATTAATATAATATATACATTTCTTCTGTTGATGATTAAAATGGGATATTTTGTCCCAAAAATATTAGTAAGGTAAAAAACACTCTGTTTGTGAAAGCACAAACTAAGCCCATTATTAGTAGCTCATACCCAGGGCTAATCTAACCACAGACTAGGTAAACCAAGACCTATTAAGTAAGATGTCTAAGACCCTGAAAGACTCTTCTTTCTGAAAATATCATTTTACCCCCAGCACCCTTTAAATTGTGCTTGAAATTCCTACTTTAGCCATTTTTATGCTATAGGATTTTATTAATAAGGCCCCTATTAAGCTACAGAAACATCACTTAGAATTGCTATCAGATTGTCCCCATTCGTTAACCCAAAACAGTTTCTTAGATTCCCTGTGGTCAACCAGCAGCCATAAGAAGAAAGATTGGGGAAAGTTCTGATGACTGACTGTCCAAAGAGCTTGTCCAAGTGAAACTACATACAAACAGAAGAATTCCATGATGCCACTGGGAATGTAGGGGGGAGAAAAGGAACAGAAGAAGGAACAGAAGAAGGGCTTGAGAAGGAAGACTGTGAGAGAGAGAGGACAGGTGCTAAGGACGCTTATTCTGTTTCAGAACTTTGTTGAAGTCTGGTATTATCCTCGACTATAGGAAGCAAGGAATAATCCTTTTTCAGCCACTGCAAACTCAGGAAAAGTAAAATCTTCCACATTAATGCAGATATGCAGGTGTTGACAGTTATTAAGTTACCGTTTATTTTAATGTTATTCATTGTGAGTAGGATGAAGCAAGCTTCACATGTTAACACAAATTCTTTCAGTCTCACCAAGGGTTTTAGACCGTCATCCACAATGAAGCTCCCTAAACTCCCCAGCTTAATTGCCCTGGCAGTTCACCCTCATTGAGAATTTAGAATGACTCCGAAATGAAATGTTGAAGAGGGCCAGGCCCATGGTGGTTGCTCCATAAATGGCTCTGGAATTGATTTGAGTTATTAGAGAAAGGTGGCTGTTTGGGGTTGACTTAAGAAGCTTCTTCCTGGAATGTACTTAAATGCTAAGTGTATTTCTGTGATTAATTGTTCTGTTCTCCAGGATTTAAAAATTTGCCTCTTGAGGACCAAATTACCCTAATCCAGTATTCTTGGATGTGTCTATCATCATTTGCCTTGAGCTGGAGATCGTACAAACATACGAACAGCCAATTTCTCTATTTTGCGCCAGACCTAGTCTTTAATGAGTAAGTACCTATTAATTAGCCTTCATAAAATAAACTGCAGAGTTATTTGTTATGCTTTTTTTATGATTTCTAAACAGATGTACATTTGTAAAAGGATCCACTGATATTAGCATTTTTTAAGAGTTAAAAATCTATCATTTGAGAACTTAAAAGTTACTTTTTACAAACTGATAATGCACATGTCTGAGCGTATATAAATCAGTATATATAGAGCTCACATAATAGTATGTGGGAATTGTCCCAAAAGAAAGATGATCCAATTGGCTCCAAAAACTTGACTGGTACAAAGCCACAATTAATAGAAAACAGTCTCTTGGTATCTACTCCAGTTGGGAAGACTATCTAATTTCTAGGAAATGTGAATATATAAAGTGCCAGTTTTTGCAGGCATCCATATAATGGTGCTTTTGTTAACAGTATACAGCTGCTCAATGTTGTTTTCATGACAATCATAATTACCCTTCTTTGCAATCATAAAAGAAGCCAAAATGTTATTCTGTAGTACAACATTTTTAGTTTTATGATGCGTTTAAAAAGATTGAAAGAATTAGAATAGATTTTCTTTGGCTGTGAATTCCCTTCCTATGTTAAGTTTACATTTTAATACTGTTTGCATTCCACATTAGCACATTTCGTTTGTTTATATCCAGCGGTGCTTCGTTGTAATTGTTGGGTCAAGAAATACTTAAAATAAAAAGGAACGTTTGAATTATGATAGTAACCACAGCCACATTCTAGCAGATGGCTCTCTCAAGAGATATGAAAATAGGGTTATTCAGTAGGGAAGGAAGCAGGTGAGAAATAGATTGGTGATAAAAGAAAGAAAAGCAGTACAAAAAATTAAAAGTGGACACAGTGCCAAGATGCCTAAATAGTACCAGCAATAATTTATCTAAGAGTACCAGTTCACCCAAATGTGGTGTATTGCAAAGACAATTTAATCTGAAGATTAATTTGGAAACGTCAGTTGTTGGTTCTCGAGGTGACCCTTCTTTTGGCAATTAGTCAGAAAGAATAATTCAACTGCATAAATTTTCACCAAAAGCATAAAGTGAGGCCAAACAACTGACATGCGCATTTTAATTTACTTGTTTTCCTCAGTAATCAGTTGATATTATTACATAGTAAGCCTGTTTTTAAATATGATCTGTAAACCAAAAGAAAAACATATTAAGGAGGGTCTTTGTTTTAAAAGGAAGTGTGGGTAAATAAGAATCTCTATTAGTGTCTCCATTTGATTTTGTTTTAATGGAAGATTAGATTGATCCATTTAATTTTATTTAATACATCTGTTGATTTTTTGTCATAAATATATATAACATAAAATTTTCCATTTTAACCGTTTTTAAGTGTACAAATCAGTGACATTAATTACATTTACATTGTTGTGCAACGATCTCCAGTACTTTTTCATCAACCCAAATAGAAACGGAACCCATAAAGCAATATCTCCACATTCTCCCCTTCCCCAAACACCTGACGCCTCTGGCATATGAATTTGCCTGTTCTGGATATTTCATGAAAATAGAATCATGCAGCGTGAGTCCTTTTGCATCTGGCTTATTTCACTTAGTGTAATGTTTTCAATGTTCATCCATTTAATAGCATGTATCAGCATTTCATTTCATGGGTGAATAATATTCCATTGTATGTATAAGAAGCGACCCTCTTTGTTCGAAGATGCCAGATTTCTGAATTGGCCTACCGGCCACATTTATTTGTAAGCCCAGAGTCGGTACTTGCAGCTCTTCTGCGGTCATTCACAGATGTGTGCAGAGCGGCAATAAATTTGAGTCGCCCAGCATGTACATTTCAGCTGAGGCTCTGTGCCTTCTTGTTTTGGCTCTCATACTGTAAGCAAGTGCCCTTTTCATGGTCTATTTAGTGCTACGTTTCTTGCATTGGTGTGCTTTTTATTGGTGATTTCACTGTTTAAAATGACCCCCAAGCACAGTGCTGAAGTGCTGTCTAGTGTTCCTAAGTGCGAGAAGGCTGTGAGGTACCTTGGGGAAAAAATACAGGTATTAAGTAAGCTTCTTTCAGGCATGAGTTACAGTGCTGTGGGCCATGAGTTCATGTTGATGAACCAACAATATGTATTAATAAGGTGTCTTTAAACAAAAAATACACATAAAACAAGATTGTGTATAGATCAGTTGAAAATGTTATGACCAGTGGTTCTGGAGAACCTAACACTGTGTTTCCCCGAGGAAGAGCAGTTCAATATTTGCTAATTCAGTGTTCATTGCAATTTTATAGCATATAGCTACTTTATTTTTACCAAATAAAGAGAATTAACCGCATTTTATCTATCCATTCATCTGTTGATGGACACTTGGGTTGTTTCCACCTTTGACTGTTATGAATAATGCTGCTATAAACATTTGTGTATAAGTGTCTGTTTGAGACCACCAACCTGTTTTCCAGAGCAGTTGCACCATTTTACATTCCCACCAGCAATGTAACAAGAGTAACAAGAATCCCGGTTTCACCACATCCTTGCTAACACTTTGTTTGTTTTGGGGTTTTTTTTTTTAATAGATATACTAGTAGATGTGAAGTGGTTTGGGGGTTTTTTTGTTTGTTTTTAATTGAAAATATATATGACATAAACATTGTGTAAATTGAAGGTGTACAACATGTTGATTTGGTACATTTTTATATTGTGATATGATTGCTATCAGGTCGCCTAATTATCCTCTCTTTTTTGTGGTGAGAGCAAGTAAGATCTAGTCTCTTAGCAAGTTTGATGATTATAATGCAACATTGTTTATCTTCACTATACTGTGCATTGGATCTCCAGGACTTGTCTACTAGTCGTACGTTTGTACCTTTAAACAGTCTCTCTCCTGTTCCCCCATCCCCCCACCCCCAGTAACCACCATCTTACTCTGTTTTTATGAGTTAGGCTTTTTTAAATTTCACATAGAAGTGATATCATACAGTATTTACTGTCTTTGTCTTGCTTCTCTCTTAGTAGGTGTGAGTGGTATCTCATTGTGGTTTTGACTCGCATTTTCCTAATGACTGGTGATGTTGGGCATCTTTTCACAGGCTTACTGGCCATTTGTACATCTTCTTTGGCGAAATGTCCATTCAAGTCCTTTGCCCTTTTTTTTTTTTTTTTTTTGAAGATTGGCACCTGAGCTGACATCTGATACCAATCTTCCTTTTTTTCCTTCTTCATCTTCTTCTCCCAAAAGCCCCCCAGCACATAGTTGGATATTCTAGTTGTGAGTGCCTCTGATTGTGCTATGTGGGATGTCACCTTAGCATGGCTTGATGAGCGGTGCCATGTTCGCGCCCAGGATCCAGATCGGCGAAACCCTGGGCCACCAAAGCAAAGCGCACGAACTTAAGCACTCGGCCACGGGGCCAGCACCTCCTTTGCCCATTTTTAATTGGGTTTGTTTATCTTTTTGTTCTTGAGTTGTAGGAATTTTTTATATATTCTGGATATTAAACACTTATCACTTACATGATTTGTAGATATTTTCTCCCGTTCTGTGGGTTGTCTTTTCACTCTCTTGATAGTGTCCTTTGATGCACTTCTAAAATTAAAGTTTTAAATTTTAGATCCGATTTATCTATTTTTTTTCTTTCGTTGCCTATACTTTTGGCATCATCTATTAACTTTTAATTGTGTGCAAACAACCAAGTATGCAGGTTCCAAACAGAGTGCAAAATTGTAAGAGTCCTTTTTAACAAATGAAGCTGAAGTAAAGCAACTTATATTTGAAGCCTGGAAAAATTAGTGTCGTTAAAGAGTTTTAGAAATAAATAAGAGATAAAGAAAAAGGAAGAAAAGGTCATATAAGCTTTGTATGCATTTGTCTGTTCTAGAAAATATTAATAGAAATAAAATGGAAAAAATTTGCTTTCTAATATTGTAAGTTGTTAAACGTTATGACATTATGTAACTGTTAGAATAAAAATTTTGTTCTCAGTTCTTAAAACTTTTGACCTCAACTCCAACCTAGACTTCTCTCGGTTTTCTCTCAACTAGAAAGAATAGAATGGAGCCGTGCTTTTTTAAAGGTGACAGGGCTACTCCCAGCAAACATTTGGAAACGACATAAAGCCTGTTGGTCAAATCACATCAACAGAGGTCGGTGCCACATCTCTATCACAGGGTGCTGTGACAGACCCTGTGTTTTTTGGGGAAAGTACTAAGTTACAGAGGATGGCATGCAACTCAAGTCTGAATGCATATGCTTGATTCATCCTACATTTATTCAAGGAATATTTACTAACTGTTGTCAGTGTTGTAGGCAACAGTTTTAGAATAGTGAGGAAAAAAAGATACAGTCCCTGTCTTGTATAGTCTAATGAGGGAGACAGAAATTAATCGAAGAATCCTAAAACTATAATTGTGATAAGTATTGAAAGGAAAAGTGCCTTGAGAGCAGCTAATGGGAAGTATTGATCTAGTTAGGGATTGATTAAACTAGTGTCAACCAGGTGAAGGAAATATAGGAGGAGGAAAACTGATCCAGACTAAAGGACTAGCATGTGCAAAGGCCCAATGGCAGAAATGAACTGAATGCAAGACAACGTAGTGATGGACATGGAGAGAAATGCAGAGATGCTGAAAGGCAAAATCAACAGGAATTGTTGGTGGTTGGATTCTGGTAGAGATTGGAGAGGAGGAGGAAGAAGTAGATGTCTAGGATGACTTCCAGGCCTCTGCCTTAAGTGTCAGGTAGGATTTGGTGCCACTCACAGGGATAGGGAGCCAGAGCAGAGGACCAGGGCTTGGAGGGGAAGAGGAAGGCGATGAGGTGTGAGGGCAATTTTGAGCATGTTAAGATTGAATTGCCTTTGAAACATCCAAGAGGAGATATTAAATAGGCAGCTATTTATATGGGTCGGAAGCTTAAAGAGAGGTCCCAGCTGAAGATAAAAGTTTCAAGCTCATTTTAGAGGTGGTGGTTAAAGGAAGAAAGACAGGAGAATGCTATGTCACTCTCAGAAAGGAAAATATGGCTGCCAATATTAAATGCTGTTGGAATCCCAGTGAGAGGTGAACTGCAAAGTTCCAGCAGGCCTCACCCATTGCCTGCCAACCCCCACACATTCATGTCTTCTGGACATGTCCCTGCTCTTTCCCTCAGCCAGTAACTGTACTTCCATACCCTTCCATCAAAGGGAAAGAATGATCTGGCATTTTGTGCAAGGGAGTAATGTATGCCGCTCAGCTGAGGGTAGAATGCACTGATGCAATCCTCCGTGGCTCTCCCACCAACGCTCAGCTGTTTGAGACCACCCCTCACCTGCACTGGCAGCTCTTTTTTAAGTGTCTTTATCCTTCCCTTTTTCCTTTATTTATTTATTTATTTTTTATTTTTTTATTTTTTTGAGGAAGATTAACCCTGAGCTAACTACTGCCAGTCCTCCTCTTTTTGCTGAGGAAGCCTGGCCCTGAGCTAACATCCGTGCCCATCTTCCTCTACTTTATATGCGGGACGCCTACCACAGCATGGTGTGCCAAGCGGTGCCATGTCCGCACCCGGGATCCGAACCAGCAAACCCCGGGCCACCGAGAAGCGGAACGTGCAAACTTAACTGCTGCACCACTGGGCCAGCCCCTATCCTTCCCTTTTTTCACTGGTACCTTCTCACTAAAATCACGGACTTTGTCTTAATCTTTTTTTTTTTTTTTGAGGAAGATTAGCCCTGAGCTAACATCTGTGCCCCTCTGCCTCTATTTTATATGTGGGGCGCCTACCACAGCATGGCTCGACAAGCAGTGTGTACGTCTGCACCCGGGATCCGAACCAGCAAACCCCGGGTGCCCAAAGCACAGCGCACAAACTTAACCACTACGCCACCGGGCCAGCCCCAAGTCTTAATCATTTTTTAATATCCAGCACCTGACATTGTGTCCAAGGCATAATAGGTACTCCATAAATATTTGCTGAATAAATGAATTATTGAACAAATAAATAAAACAGTCTATTGCAGTCATGCACCACATAAGGTTTCAGTCGATGACAGACCAAGATTAGTACTATATAGCCTAGGTGTGGAGTAGGCTATCCCATCTAGGTTTGTGTAAGTGCACTCTATGATGTTCCACGAAGACAAACTCACCTAATGATGCATTGCTCAGAATGTATCCCGGTGATTAAGCAACGCATGACTGTAATCAGTCTAGAAGGGGCTTTCTAAGTTATTGCTAATTATGAGGGCAAAGTTTATCATAAAGCAGTGTGACATGGGGATGCCTTGTTTTCACAAACAGAGACATTGCTATATTTAAAACAGGGAGCAGAACTTTAACAGGTGATTATTTGTGTTCGTCTTCAACTGCGAAATGGATCTCTAAGTTCCCAAAGACCTTTTGCTTCAGCTGTGTACTGGCATTATTGGAGTTGGAGGAACCGTGGAAAGTAGGGAATAATTAAGGAAAATATTCTTTCCAATTTTTTATTAAACATTAGGGTGAAGATATGAGTTAATATTTTAAATTAGCGTAGAACTTTTCTTATTATAAGCTCAAAACTTTTCAAATATGTATTAAATGATTAATTATTCAATTTTACCTTGAAACAGCTTATCATATATTGCTGCAGATCGCTGCAAGTATTCGAATTTCTTATCAATTCAGTACACATATTAAAACTCCCATTTAAGCCTGTAATGAAATTCCTTCAAATTGTTTTTTTCTTTTTAATTTCTGAAATGAAGGCTCAGTGTTAATGTTCTCTTTTAAGTCTTAGCCAATATTTTAGAATTAAAAGTATATTTAAAAGCATGTTTATATCGTCTCAAGTATTAGCCCAATAAAAGATGTTTTTTGAATACTCTTTCACTGTCTTCGTAATTCTAAACCTTTTATTATTTTGGCTCAGAGACTGTTGGTAAGATCGAGAGAGAAGGAGAGCGGGTTGGTAGTTTCAGTCTTAGTGCCACTTTCTGAGCCCCTCTGCGTGAATGTGCTGAGTGTGTCTACAGGGGGGAAGACGTTTGCCTCGGTTTATGAGAGGGAGGAGGTAAATTAGACCCACGGCGTCCTCTGGGTTAAGTGCTGGTTGTACAATGGCAGCACCAGTAGAAAAGTATAGGACTCGGTTGTCAGTCATTTCATGTCATGTTTTCATGGAGTGCTGCCCGTCCCTGGCGTGTCTCCAGTGGGGGATCACTCTGTGGCCATAGTGCGGTTGTCCTAAGTGAGGGGTTCTCCTGGGGGACTCTGCCAACAGGACAGTGCCTTTAAGGTCCCTCTGCATTCAAGATCTTGGTCCTAAAGCTTCAGTAGGCCTGGCTCACACCCGGGCTGCGTGTTCCAAGGCTGTGTCACTGTCTCGCAGGCTGGAATCAGAGTGTCCTCAGGGAGGCCAAGAGTGGTTGGAGTTAGAATGTGGCATGCCCCGCCCTGCACTCCTGAGGCAGAGGAGGGGGTGATAGTCTGGAGCCACTAGAGGTGACTTCTGTGCCCGGACCCTTGCTCCAGCAGGGTTAGGGCCAGTGACGGATGAGGGACGGGAGTTCTGCTGAGAGGAGCCAGGGAAGTAGGATGAGCCTGGTCAGCTTCCCCTGCACTGGCTCCACCGCTGCCCCTCCTCCATCCCCAGCCTCTGTGCAGTGCCTGTAGTTTCTAGTCTGGGACCTCCTCCCTACTCCTCTCCCTTCCCCACTTTCTCATTCCCTTCCCTCCTCACCTCCTTCCTCCCGCCTCCTGCTCCTCTCCTCTTTGTTCCTCCCTGTCTCTCTCTCTCTCTTTCACATACACACACACACAGCCCCCCACACCTACACCTCTTTTCCTGTCACTGAAAAACCAGCAGCCTTCTGAGATTTCCATTATTTTATTGTATTTTTTTTACTTCTGACTCAGTATGAGGGAATAAACTTTAAAAGAAAAAACAAGTCCTCTCTCCGTTGGACCCTGCCCTGTACCAGCAGCTGGAGGGCCAGGGTCTGCAGCATGGTCCAAGCATTTTGTTTGTTGGACGGGAGTCACAGCTTCCCCTTGAGGTGGTGCATGTCCTGCCTGGGTCATCATAGTTGCCACTGCTGCCTGCTGTTGTGTACCTGGGCCTCCTCACCCATGCCTGGCCCCTATGGATGCTTGAGTTTGAGACTCCTGAATAAAGAAAAACAACATTGCAAATAGAAAATGGTCAATCCTTGTCTGCAAGCACAGAAGCATTGCAGAATGGGCTTCTCTTTCTTTTGCACAAAGGTAGGGTATAGAGGACATCTTGTCATCTGAAGGAGGTTAGGCAGAGGGAACTCTAGGAGAAGGTGCAGTGGGCCCTGAGGAGACTTTATAAGCTACAAATGAGAAGTAACCAGTCAGTCATATATGGGGGCAGAGGAAGGGTAGGTGCAGTCCCCAAAACAGGAGGTATTTCCTTCCCTTCTTTTTCCTCTCCTCATTTAAACAGTATTTCTTCCCCATTATCAACCTAGCATAATGATAAGAAGTAGAGTTGGAGTGAAAAATTACTTCCAGACATTTCAGCAGAGGAATTGAGAGGAGGGAAGTTCCTGAAGAAATGGGTAACTTAGCTGTGGATGCTGTTTCTGAGTTACTGCTCACATCAGGAAAAGTTCCTGAAATAGCATGCAAGGGACAGGGAGTGCCCTCACCTGGGAGAGATGAGGACACTGAAGTGAGTAGTACTGAATGACAACTAGAACTGTAGGTAGACTATCTTGCTTCTTGACCTGTCTTCCCTTTCGTCAAACCCTGCCTCTCCTTTTGGTCCACCCTTGGGAGAAGGAGGCAAGTAATATTCAGTGCATTGGTTCAACACATATTTCTTGAGCAACTTCAATATACCAAGCACTGTTCTAGGCACTGGGAATACAACAATGGACAGAACATGGAACTCACACTCTGGTGGCAGGTGGGTGGGATTGTGGAAAAAAATGAAAGGAGCGTTGTGAAGAAATCCCACCCACTGTATCCCCAGGGAGTATGGCTCAAGTAACATACCATCATCCTTGTATACAACCACAAAAAAGTGGTATTTAAAATAGTAAGGTGCATCTTGAATGAATTCTCTCCGAGGATTTATTAGCACCCTTGGTTAGCCACGTTGACCTCCTTTTCGTGCTTTGAAGGATCCAAGCTCATTCTTGACTCAGGCCCTTTACTGTTCGCTCTATGCAGGAGAATGGTTCTTTCTCACCATATCGTCTCAGCTCAGAATATTCCTCGTTCAGACAGATTTTGTCTGACCACAAGATCTCGAGTAGACCCCTCCGCCCAGTCCCTCCCCACCATATCACGTGTTTATCTTCCCCCTAGCAGGTCTCCTGCCCTCATAGCAGTCTTAGGGAGGGCAAGAACCTGGCCTGTCGGGTTTACCTTTGCATTGCCAACACCTACCATACCGTCTGGCATTAGTAAGTGCTTGATGAACTAATTCATTTGACAGTGCTGTTTTCAGCATTATTTCCTGCTGCTTCTCTGCATAAAGTCTGTGCCAGCCAAATTAACCTTTCCAGTCCCTTAGTCCTGGCCTTCCCCTGTTGTGCCTTTGCTCCTAACGTTTTCCTTTTCCTTCCCTCAAGCCCAACCCAAAGGACGCTTCCTCTCTGATAACTGCTCTTACCATCCAAGTCAAGAGTAACTTTTTTCCCCTAAAACTCTTTTTTGTATACCACTTTTTTTTTTTCCTGTATCGATCAGTTGGTGCTTATTGTATTTTATATATGTTTTCACTCCAGGTAGACTGTAAACTCCTAGAATACAGACAGTATACTTTGTAAAATTTTCTGTAATGTCTAGCAAAATGCTTTCTACATAATTGGCACTCAGTGACTGTTTCTGGTTTGTTAATGAGTACTCTTCTTAGCAGAAGGGTCAGAAGCAAGTTTCCTGATGTGAGTTTACCCTGCAATGCATTTAGAACTTAGCATGTGAACTTAATGAAAAGGATTCATTTTTGTAGAGTTCTTTTAAGTTTTACTTCAAGAACACTGCTGTGTGTTAATATTTCTTGCATAGTACTTCCTGTAGTATACTTGAGAAATTTCCTAAGTAGTTAATGAAGCTGGGTAATTGCCAGTGTAGTGTGAAATTAAAGCAAAACAAATAGGAGACTGCAAGTGGAATGAACTGTTTAAGCTGTATATAACTATATTGGGATCACACGGAGCAGTAATGATGCGAGAAATATGTCCAAGCTTTACTCTGGCTAACTGGAGGGAGCTATTTTTCATTTTGAATAAAAGTCAAAACCAGTTTGAGATCTTCTGTCCTCTTTAAGAGGCTTAGTGTGGCTAATATTAGCATGTTGCTTTTTATTTCAGTTAATGTGCGCAAGGAATTTGGTCTCTTCAGCTAAAAATACTCTTTCCAATACAAAATAAAATCACTGGAATGAACTTCTTTATTGAAAAATTGATAGAGAAAAATTAACTTTGGTGCAGTGATTGTGTTGCGAGATTGGGCAGGTGGCAAGGAATGGCTTAATCAGTTACAAAACGAAGGAGGGCTCCAGGCTTCCTCCCTTGACGCAGGTCATAGGACACAAAGATGGTAGCTTTGATGGTGCCCCTCTGGATTGACGGAGAACACACTTGCTTGTGTCATGATAGATAAAGTGGTTTCTGAACTTGTGTCTTTAGACACTTCTAGAACCCAAACTGAGCCACATGATGATCCATTTTTATTGTTTCACGTGTGAAGGATAGTTTTGGTTTTATATGCCTCACTTCCGCCCATGAACCCTAAGCTATTTTAATAAGCTTCTGTATTTGGAAGGCTCTGAGAGGTTATTTAATTTTTATTGGGTTCTGGGATTGATACTTTTCTGAAAGAAACAAGGAGAGAAACAGAAAAAAAAAAAACAAAAAAGAAGGTCATTTTTGGAGACCCTTAGCCTCCTGGTTAACGTTCATCTGTGGATCTGGATTGTTAGGGCTGCAATAGGCGTAGTGCCCCAGCCAATGTACATATTTACAGGTATGGCAACCTTTGTCTAACTTGGCCCATCATCTGTGCCTTCCATCTTGAAATAGACACTATCTCAATAGACTCAGTGGAATTCATAGTTTATAAACTCCTAATTTCCTTTTTGCCACAGGTGTAATATCCCTGTCTGTCAATGTCACCTCGAGCTCTAACAAAATACCACAGGCTGAGTGGCTTAAACAACAAACATTTATTTCTCACAGTTCTGGAGGCTGGAAGTCCAAGATCAGGGTGCCAGGATGGTCAGGTTCTGGTGAAGACCCTCTTCCTGGTTTGCAGACAGTGCCTTCTGACTGTCCTCACGTGACAGGGCGAGGAAGCTCTAGTGTGTCTTCTTACAAGGACACTAATCCCATCATGGGGCCACACCCTCATGACCTCATCTAACCCTAAGTATCTCCCAAAGGTCCCGCCTCCTAATACCACCACATTGGGGATTATGCTTTCAACATATGAATTTTTGGGGGACACAGACAGTCCGTAACACCCTCCATTTACATGGATACTAGAGTGCAAAAGTAGTTGATAATCAAGTGGTTTAGAGGGGAAATTTGAAGGATTATGAGCTGATGCTGAAAGCTTGTGAAAGACATTCAGCTATCCGCTATCTCCAATACATTATCCTATTTAATCCTCACAACTCTGTGAAGTAGGAGTTTATTATCCCTCTTTTAAAGATAAGGAGACAAAGCCTCAAAGTTTTGAACCCATATGTCTCTCAGTCCAAAACTCAGAATTCTTCAGCTACTTCAAGGCTTGTACATTGCCTGGTGGAACTTGGTTTCTCAGGCAGTTACACACAGTGTGGACCATTAGAGGTAATATTGGTTTCATTAGGTGGTTTTAGAGACTGTATCTATTTGGAAACTTTACTGACCAATCATATACTATCTTTCATAAGAGTTATTTTTTTAAATAGATGGGAATATGCCCAATGTATAAATGGGAAATAAAATGTTCTTAGAAAAACTAGAACTTTGGTGCAGAGTTTGAATTATTTCTCCAAATCTGTTTTTCTTCTTCTTTTTTTTTTCTAATATTTAAGAGTTCAGTTGTTGAAGACCTAAGGCTCAGTCCCTAACCTTGCTGCTATTGAGCTTGATGTTGTCAAAGTGAGCGAGTTAACGTCACTAAGCTTTCATTTTCCTTCTGCAGAATAAGGGACTTGAACCAGATCAACGGTTCACAAACTTTTTGTTCTCAGGACCCCCTTTATACTTTTAAAGTCATTGAGGACCCCAAAGAGCTTTTGTTTTTATGAGTTGTGACTATTGGTATTTACCCATATCATATCAAAAATTAAACAAATTCTTTAAAATATTGTTTTATCAATTCATTTTAAAATAAAAATAACCTATTGTCTATTATATAAATAACATAACATAAGGGCCAGCCCAGTGATGTCATGATTGGGTTCACACGCTCTGCTTTGGCTGCCCAGGGTTTGCAGGTTCGGATCCCGGGTGTCAACCTATACACCACTCATCGAGCATGCTATGGCAGCATCCCACTTAGAAGACAGAGGAAGATGGGCACAGGTGTTAGCTCAGGGACAATCTTCCTCAAGCAAAAAGAAGAAGATTGGCAACAGATGTTAGCTCAGGGCCAGTCTGCCTTACCAAAAAAAAAGAAAAAGAATAAAAAGGAACATAACATAAACATAATATAGCAGAAATATTTTTATGAAAAACAACTATGTTTCTCCAAAACAACAAAAACAATTAAAATAGTGGCTTTGTTTTTCATTTTTGCAAATCCCTTCAATCTGGCTTAAACGAAGGCGCTGCATTCTCCTCTCTGCTTCTTACATTCAGTCTGTTGTAATAGGTTGTTTTGGTTGAAGTATGTGAAAAAAATTCGGCCTCACCCAGATACGTAGTTGGAAAAAGGAGGACCTGGCAGACTCCTGGAAAGGGTCTTGGGGACACCCTGGAGTCCTCAGATCACACTTGGAGAGCCAGTGGTCTGTGATCCTTAAAACCCAACCCAGACTCTTAATTCTGCTTGGCTTTCAGGAAGTCTCACTTGAGGTCTGAATCTGTTTCCTCATTGAAGAAAGACTTAATAATCTAAATTTCAGACATCAGAGAATCACGCTAAATAGAACATAGTTCCTACACTTAAAGGCCTCTTGATCTAGTAGCAGAATACTGAGCTTCCCATGTGCCATGTGCTGTACTTGATGCTTTTATATGAACCATCTCGTTTACAGACAGTCATTTTCAGGCAGGTATTGTTATCACTGATTTGTAAACGATGCGGCTGCCTCAGGCAGAGAGAGGCTCGGTAGATTATCCAAGATCACATAGCCATCGAGAGGTGGACCTCAGGTTTGAGTCCAGGATTTCCCTGAAAGTTCATGCTGTTTTCATTATACCACATCTTCCCTCATCTACAAAGCAATGGAGATGGAAGGGTCTCTAAGGTCCCTTCCAGCCTTCTACAGTTTATGACTCTGTAGTTCTGCTGTACCAATCAGATAACTTATTCTTATAGCTGTAAGAACTTGTGGTTAGAACAAGGTCAGTTAAGAATGGGGAGGACGGTATTATAAATGAGTATCCTAATCATTTCCCCTAAGGTGAAATTTAAGTCTCTTTATTTTTATTGTTAGCTAAAGAAATAACGAACAATGAGGAGCATTTTGCCAGTCAATAATAAATATCGAGACTATCTGCAATATGCAGAGCACTATGGAGTTCAAAGACATACAAGACACAATCCCATCCTCCAGATTCTATGGTGTGGTTGGTGAAGTAAGACATTGATACATGAATAGTGGCCTAACAAAATGAAGTCCACATGAGGCGTGACAAGTTTTAAGATGGGTGCTCCGGGGGTTTAAAGAGAATGTGATTTCTCTGGGCTTAAAGTGATCCAGGAAAGCTGCCTGGCAGAATTGTCTAGCTTTAAAGGCTGTGTTAGCCTTTATAGGAGGGTTAGAATTTGGATGGGCAGAGTGAAGAGAGTGCCACATGCAGTCCAGGTGTGAGAAACTGTGCGGAGCACCGAAGGGGATGAGGGAAGCACAGGGCATGAAGAGCTGTGGGTTCGGACTCCAGAATGGAAGGGGCTGTTTCTTTCCCGCTCTCCTTTCTTTTCACTGTTTCTGCCTTCCCTTCCCTCCTTCCCTCCACAAATGATCTTTTTCTCTCTCTCTTGTCTCATCCTTCCACTTCTCCTTGACCCTTTTTCCCTCCATGTTCTGGCTTTCTCTTTTCCTCTCTTTCACCTCTTCTCTTCTCCCTTCACTCTCTCTCATGTGGAGTGAGACAATATCACCAAATATTGCATTTATTGAATAAAAATGTTATATCCCAATGTCTTTAACATTGAGATTAAGTGTGTTAAGGCTTTTACATGCTTTTCTAGGCGGAAGAAAACTGACGACACAAAGTTGCTTTTTTACTTCAATATGACCCTTTGTGCTCTTTTCTTTGGGATGGTAACCCTAAATGGAAAACATTCTCTCCCAAATTCCACCAGTCTTAGTCTTGGTGTTAAAATCGTTAAAATTTCTGTGTCAGCAGTTACTTGAAGGAATGACTTTGCTTTTCTAATTTTATTATGTTTTATATTTTTTCCTGACTGTTGCCCTTTGTCCCTGTTGCAAAAAACAGCTGCCAAGTGGCTACTGCACCCGTCCAACCCCAGCCCCCAGTTCTTGGTTCTGAGCAGTTCACTGAGGGAGGGGCTGAATCACACTCACCTCTTCTGCCTTTTCTCTTATGAGGTTGCCCAGAGCCAGCGCCTGGATGGGGACTGGGGTCCTGCCTGCTCAAGAGAGCACAGGGAGCTAACACTTTTGAAGCGTTGGCCTTAACTCTCGCTGCTTCTAAGCAATGAACACAAAAACCCGAAGAACCATTTGTTTGTCGTTAAAGAGAGACTACGTGGCCATTTTGTTCTGATTAAAGGAAGTTCAGAAGTTCACAGAATTTCAAAGTAGAAGAGGTTAGAAACATCAGCTGTACTCCTCAGCTATCTTGACTGGTGATTTTCTACAAGCGGATAAAGAAGAAAAGAAACATTTAGGCTATACTTTGAATAAGCCTTGTCTTCGTGTCACTTCATGTGCATGAGTAGTATGTGTTTCGGTGTTGATGTTTTACGGGAAACAATATCATCACTGGTGTAGTGACCTGGTGGTGGTAGACTTATTTCACCCAGTCATGAATGATGCAGCTGTTCATAATGTCCTGAACAAAATCTACTTTGTGACAGATGTTCAGAATCAGTAATAAGAAAGGACATGTGGCTAGTCGCTAATAAATTAATTGAGTTGAACGTCATCTTTTTTTTTTAAGGCAGATGATTTTTCAGCTTTCAGAATGATTCAAACAAAAGAAACTACCCTTCATCCAAAATTATGGCACCTGAAAATGTTTTCTTGGACCCAATTTGATTACGGAACTGAATAATATCTGTGATAACAGTCTCTGGAGATTTAACTCTTTTCTTCTTCCAAAGCAAGACTTTGAAGATAGAAGGAATCTATGATCCTGTAAAGTGAGCACAATTGCTTTCTACCTTCCCCATCCCCACCCTAACACATTCACACACTGCTAAAGTCACCTCTGCTAGTATGAGCCACTCTCTGCTGTTGCCTTGGAAGCACACCGCACACGTGGGCTTTATCAGAGTCAGTGTCCTTCTTTATAACCTGTGACAGGTTCTGGTTGTTAGAATAATATGACTTTGGCTTCAGGAAGGATATGACTCCATACGTGCAGTTTAATATAAATCTTTTATTGTACTAGGAAAAAGTCATTTGCTCTCACCTTTACCCAAACAATAGTCTAGCAACACTTCTAAATGCAGCAACTAACTTTGTTCCGATTCTTGAAACTAAATGGTTACTAAGTAGGAAGCAGGAAGCTTTCGTTTTTGTGGCTCCTTTTTACAAGTAAAGAAACTATGGTTGTTTATTGAAATTAAGCAGTGTCTTTAAGTATACTGTCATCCCTCAGTATCCGGTGGGGGATTGCTTCCGGGACCCCCACAGATATCAGTCTGTGGATGCTCAAGTCCTTTAGACGGCCCTCCCTCCGTATCTGGGGGTTCTGCATCCTCGGATTCAACCAACCTCAGACTGTAAACTAGTAGATATACCATCTGAGGTTGATTGAATCCTTGGATGTGGAACCCACAGATACAGAGGGCCAACCGTATACCCAAAATATCCCTGTTTGAAGCAATAATAGCTTACCAAAGTTTTTCTGTCTTCTGTTGAACCACCTGTGGTCTGAATACCATTAAGTTCCAGAAATTTAGTATTAAAGTCTACAACCTACAAAAATGAGGCTTCATAATTTTAAAAAATTCTTTCACTAGAGAATATTGTTCTTTTCTACCCTTTCTATGTGTAGAGCAATTCTGTCAAGAAGTCTTAACATGGTTAGCATTTACTGAGTGCTCATAAGGTTCCAAGCATGCTGTTGGGTGTTTGAAACTTAGTGTAGTAAGTAAGGGTACAGGCTCTGATACCAGACCCCAGTCCTAGAGTACTATTTTCAGTGAGGCTTGACATTCTTGTTTTTACTTGGAACAAGTAAATCACTTTATCTAGTCAAGAACTAGAGTCTGCTCCTTTGTCAAGGACATATATAAACTTCCTCCCCAAAGTCTAAGTTCACCAGATCTTAAAATATCCAGTGAAGGGGCTGGCCCCGTGGCCGAGTGGTTAAGTTCGCGCACTCCACTGCAGGCGGCCCAGTGTTTCGTTGGTTCAAATCCTGGGCACGGACATGGCACTGCTCATCAAACCATGCTGAGGCGGCATCCCACGTGCCACAACTAGAAGGACCCACAACGAAGAATATACAACTATGTACTGGGGGGCTTTGGGGAGAAAAAGGAAAAAAATAAAATCTTTAAAAAAAAAAAAAATATCCAGTGAATAATCAGGCCAGTCTCTGTGCCCCCTACTGGAAGGGCTGCCGCCAGTGGAATAGATCGCCAGTAGTATTCATGTGTTGGCCTCTGCCCAAGGCCCCCATTCTTGGTATAGATAATAGGCAGTAAGCTATCATTTTTTTTTTTTGTTTGCTGTGTTCCTTACGTTATTTTAATGTGAGATATTTAGTCACATATCTCAGGGATGGGTGTGTCTTACGCAATACGATGAGTAGAGTCATAAAAAGTTGCTTAGAAATCACTTTTTTAGATGAATTGTATTGTAACTGGCCTGAGGCAATTCGGAGTTCGGTGAATACTGAGATTAAACCTTTGATCAAGCCAAAACACTTTTATAATGTGATTTATCACAGAACCCCCCAATTTAACTTTCTCTAAAATCTGAGTTTTCACAGTGGGTTATGGCTAAATGTTTTCTTTCTGCTACCAAAAACATGTATCCTTGTACCCAGAGGAAACTGTGCTATTTAAGTATTTAAAAATCTAAGATACAAAAGACTGTTTCATCAAAAACTGTAAGTACAATTTATGAAAAAAAAATTTTTTCCAGAGTTCTAGAATTGTCAGTGGTAAATTATGATTGCCACATAACCAGGCCCCTTCTAGATTTTTAAGTGTCATGTATTATTTTGATCTGTGTAACAGCCATTAAAGTCAGTGGAAATTGTGATGTTTAAAGTCAAGGGCAGTTCTATGAAAACACAGCCCTTCTGGAACATCAATTAGGGTAACAAACAAAACACGGAATTAGCTTTTAACTATTACTAGGCTCGACCATGTAAAATTAATAGAGAATAGATGAACATCGTAGAGACTGTTGGGACGCCACTCTCTCTGGCACATTAGTCCAGTAAAGCAAGCCACACACAAGGTTCTCAGCGATTCCTAGACTAAAGCGGCTGAGTTCTGCCCTGGCTGCAAGGAAATGAGGTAAATACTATAAAAATGAGCAGACATCAAAACTGCAACTAGCAAAATGGTCCTCCTACAGATCTATCTTGCTTGTCAGTTAAGGAAAAATCTAATAAGACTATGAAAAAAATTACAAACTGTAAACTGGAATAATTTGAATGCTCAAATTGAGGTCATTTTTATTCTAATTAAGGTCTGAAAAAAACACTATTTTTGCATGCTGTTTTTTAGGAAAATAACAAGCCTGAGACAGAGACCATCTGTTACACTGACCATATAACAAGATGTTAGATTTATTCAGACATAATGATGTGGTTTGCAGTATCAGATGGAAGGTCTAGTCTTTCAGATCTGCTGTGATTCTGTGCATGTAGCATGCCACTCAAGTTTTATTTAACTCTGTTTTGTAAGATTGACGCTATTGCTGCATACATTCTAACAATGTAACATACCCGTGCATATTCCTAGGGGCAATTGATGGAAATAATAGCAAGTTAGAAAACATGTTTATTAAGAGGGCTCTTCTTAATATTTCAGGGACTTCAAGGAGTTCAGCCCTTAATGAGGATTGCTTTGTTTTGTTTATATCTATATTTGAAGAGCAACTCAAAATCTGTGAAATCCATTGATTTACCTGTTCTTGGTAGCTACCACATATTTATTTAGCACTCATGTAACTTTGGACATACGCACTGTACAAAAATCAACCAAAGGAAGATAGAAGGCTTAGTATCCAGAAGAAGGACACAGACCTTCAAAGTGATGAGAGTTGCCTATTTAATCCAAGGGCTAAAGTGAAATATTTCAAAGGTTTATTTTTGTAAATTCTTACTAAATAAAGTGACATCTTATATACCCAAAAGGTGTTTAGGTGACAAAGGTACAGTTTTCTGCAGTATTGCTAAAAAGATCTTCAGTTCAGAAATGTCATTGTGTCTTTCCTAGGCTCCCATAGGTGGGAGCGCTGGGACCCTCTTGTGCTTCAACATTTATAAAACCAGCCAGTGGGAAGGGGTTCCGTTTATTAAATGTGAATTCTTGGAAAGAGAAAGGAGTGATAAAGGTAGTTCTATTTTCCCTCCTCCCTTAGGGTACCAAAACCACAACAGACAGGCCTTTGAGAAACTGTTTCTCACTGACTTTTTGAAATTATGGTTTATTAAAGAATTTTTACTCTTCCTTCTTTCAAGAAGCATTTAGCACAGCTTGCAATAAAAGCGCTGATACAGTATGACTAAAATTCCATCCAGACACAAAAGGCAAAGGGCAAGTAGTAAAAAGAGAGGAGAAAAGAGATATTTTATGTTATAAAACAAGAAGAATGAATGAAAAGCCTGAACCCTGAGAGAAGTTACGTAATTAGACACAAATCTTAGTTTCTTAATCTCTATTAAACAAAATATAGCAAGCAGGATCAAAGGTTGCTGAGATTCTTTTTTTAATTTAATAAATTTATGGTAAAATACCCCTAACATAGAATTTACTATCTTAGCCATTTTTAACTATACAGTTCAGTAACGTTAAGTACATCACATTGTTATGTAAACAAATCCCCATTCTCCCCTCTCTCCAGCCTCTGGTAACAACCATTCACTACTCCAGGTACCTCATATAAGTGGAATTGTACAGTCTTGTCGTGATTGGCTTATTTCACTTAGCAGAATGTCATCAAGGTTAATCCATGTTGTAACGTGTCAAAATATCCTTCCATTTTAAGGCTAAATAATATTCCATTGTATGTGCGTATTACATTTTGTTTATCCATTCATCTGTTGATGGACACTGGGTTGTTTCTGCCTTTACGATATTGTGAATAATGCTACTATGAACGTGGATGTACAAAAACCCTTCGAGACTCTGCTTTCAATTCTTGCAGAGCTCCTTTAAATAGAAGTTATTTTGTGTTCTCCCTGTAGATGGCCACAGCATGAGGAGTCCCTGCACGTGTTCAGGCTAATGCTTCGAGCTCCTGAGTTCTGCAGGTGCCCATAGCCTAGAATACTTTGTGGTTTCAGCTTATCGAGTATGTACTGTTTCTATCAGAGTAGAACATAAATATGATTCCAGGATTACATTTAGTTTGGGGCAATAATTTCCCAAATCAGATGGACCTCCAGATAGCTGAACGACTAAGCTTTTCAAATACCTTTTTTAGTAGTGTCTTGGAAAGCCAGTACTTGAATACCGAAACAGGAGTGTTCCTTCTGCCAGCCGTTGGCTGATAGGTTCAGTGGACTATTCTCATACTGTGAAATAGGGCAACACTGTTAACATATAATGATGGCAAGAGGTCATGGGTCCTGTAGATACAAAAGTTGTTCAGATTGTTTAACTACTAAGTTAAAAGCAGGCAACTAGCATACAAATCATTTAAATTATGAATACCTTTCCCACTCTGATTTTAATGGGGCTTTTTCTAATTCCCACTCTTATTATGTGAATAAGCTCCATTTCCAACCCTAAATTCTCTCCAAATCCAGGGATAAAATATTTTCTAACTCTTTAATTATTCACTTTTATTCCAAGTGAATCAGGTTTGGAGACGTTAGGGTATTTTAATTTGGTATTTTTAAACTATTCCAAATGGTCATATGATTGTAGTTTAGTGTAATGGATGTTCTGAGAGGACCAGATGAAGTTATGGCTATGAATAAAATTGGTTTCCCAGTTGGAGAAAATGACAAGTTTACAAAACTATTGAAATGTTTCTTTTCTTTCTTTCTTTTTTTTTAAGAGTTTCTTTAAAATGTTTTAGAACTATCATTCTCATAGTTTTTAACCCATGGTCTTCAGAACTGGAGCTGGTTTTCTATGCCCATTTTGGTTATTGTATGTATTCATTCAAAAGTAGAGTTTATTCTCTTCCTGTAAATGAGATGTTTCAAAATGGATGACATGTGCCCATGTTCAAAAGCAGACACTGACTGATGGCTGTCAGTTATTCAGGTCTGACATTCACTTTAATACAGGGGTGTTGCCTACCTCACTAATCTCCTACAGCCTTTCCATTAGTCCACTGTTCAGGGGTGATTTTTGGACTTACCTTTATTTTTTGGAAGCATTATACAATCTTTGCCTCTTTCCCAAAGTAGTCCGTATACTTATATATTATTCTACTCAAAATGAGGTAAGATTATTAAATGAATAAAAGCATGTAGCAAACAGTATTTCTGTGAAATAATATTGCAAAGTTAATACCAATATGATGCCAAAAAGATTGTCCTTGTTTCAACTTCTTTGGATGTACCTTTCTGTGCATTTAATCTAATTGTGCAAAAATGATGTGATGTAAAATGTGATTTTAAGATGGCCTATTTTCTTGAAATTTCAAGCTATATTGAGTACACAGTACCCTTCATTTAGAGAACTCAATTTCATGCAAAGGAAATAGCAATGGAACTTGAAAACACAAAATCTCACCATGTAATGAGGAGCAAAGGACAACAAATGAGTGAATGTAGTAACAAAACATATAAGGTACCAAATATCTCTGTATAGTTGTAAAGAGGTACCCTGAAGTAAAGAGCCAAAACCCATTGGGCCGGCAGCATGGAGAGGAAAAGGCATGAGTTTTGAAGTAACAAACCTGGGTTTGGATCCTGGCTGCAACATGTCCCTAACTTCCTTGTCATGAACATGAGGATTCTTCACAAGGCCTTGTGAGAATTAGCAAGAGGGAATTTAGCTTTGGTGTGTGGTAGGCGCTCCATAAGTGATGGCTATGAAGACTACAGAGGTTATTCAGATAATAATACCTCAAGAAAGAGTTAAAGAGATGCTATTCATACTGAAGTGGCAAACAACGCTTTCTGTAGCTGTGTTGTCACACATTAACGTTCTAATCTGTTTTCAAGTAGCATCTGAGGTCTCTCTTTAACCTTTAATCCGTGTGAGGATCTTTTGTTAACACGTCTGATAACAGAAACACTGACACAGAAGTGTTTACTTCTTATGTTCTACTCGAGGCAAGTCACTTCCACCTTCCTGACAATGTGCATTCTCTCTGGTTTTCTCTTGATTTACTGTCCTACATGTAGAAGTGATAACACTGATAATACACAATATTATTTTCCTGAAAAGTCATTTTAAGAAATTGATTATTTCTTGGTTTGTTTTAACCAAAATGATCATTGGTCTCTCAAGAAGCATTTTATTCTCTTCATTATATAAAAACAAAAGAAAAAAAGCTAATATTTGTACAGTACTTTATAATTTAAGAATTTCCATACAGTTGGTTTCTACATCCCTGCAAGGTTGGAATTATTATTAGTATCCAAATTTTACATATGATAAGCCTGGGTCTCAGAAGCAGCACAGTCACAGGCTTACAAAGCCAGCACGTCTTGAAGGGTTGGGGAGCTGCGCATCTCTAGGTCCTGCTGTAGCAAAGCCAAGGACACCTGTTCTGCCTCCAGCACAAGGTAGCTTAAGGGATCAAATGTACGTGAGTCCACTCTTCAAACTGCATGGCATCAAATGGATATTGTGTTATGTTCCACGGACATCCTGATTTGCAATCTGCTTCACCCTATTTTACAATCTCAGTCTCTCCCTTTTTTTGAGAAACTTCTCTAGAACTTCACAAATGCCCTATCTATTTCATTAGCCATTTGATCTACCTTCCAGTATCATCTTTCTCAAATCATCATCATCATATGCAAGTCGGTATGTCTTCAATTCGTTTTGTTGTCTTCACTTGTTCTCTTTCCTTCTCTCTCACTCATTCATGAAATATGTATTGAGCAAAGATTGACACATGGCATTTGTCTATCATATTCTGTTAGACATTCAGAAAGGTTAGTCAGACATGGATCCTGCTTTAAGAAGCTTGTAGATAGCAATCAGAATGGTGGAACAGAACTGAGCCTTTTTTTTTCCTCTCTGTACACATAGAAATTCTGTGTAAAAAAAAAGTCTTAACTTTATAGCCAAGCTCAAAAAAAAAGAAAAAAACAGGTGCAAGAACAGGGAATTCACAGCCAGTGTGGTTTAACTAAGAGCTAAAGTCTGCAGTTGGCCCACAGACTATTGGATGTAGATAAACGCAGCTTAGCGGGGTGGGTGTTAGAACAAACAGAAACAGGAGACAAGAACTTAGATACTAGCAAGGCTGGGGCCTGAAATGGAACCCCCTGCATAAAGCCAGGGCTCTGTGAAGATTTCACTGTCTACTGACAAGGAAAGTAAAACTCAATAAGCCAGCCAGCCCAAGGATATGGCAAGGAAGCTGAAAGAAATAAGAAACACAAGCCTGCACCACATCAAGTGTGGAGTCTAAATTTAAACCACACAAGTCTTGCAAAAAGCATTTAAGCTGAGAAATTAGCATAAAAACTGGTCCAGAACAAGTTAAATGCTTACCCCCCGACAGTTATAAATGCTAAAACTTCCTATAAAGTTCCTTCCACAATACGCTGCCCCTGGGATTCACCCAGAAGACAATATATGCCAAAACAATACATGTTAGGCATGCATATTAGCACTCCAAAACATTGAATAAAGAAACAGAAATTGTAAAATAAACATGTTAAAAGTATTTAGAGATATAATAGGCAAAGACATAATTTAGAGAAAGGAGATATAATAACCATAAAGTGAGAAGTATCTTATAGAAAATAGCAGAAATGTTTAAGAAGGAACTAACAGAGCATTTCCAGACACCTAGACCTGAAAAATATTGCCATTAAAATTTAAACACTGTAGACATTAAACAGATTGGGCACAGAAAAAAAATTATTTAGTTAGAAAATAATTCTGAGAATACCACCTAGAATGCAGTACAGAGAGATAAAAAGATAGATAATATGAAAGGGAGGTTAATGTGGAAGACACAGTAAGAAGGTCCAACACACCACTAATAGGAGTTCAAAAAGAAAGAAACAGGGTTGGGATAGGGGTGTAATTTGAAGAAACAATGTCTAGAACATTTCAGAACTGAAGAAATACCTATGTTTTCAAGTCAAATAAGGACATTGAGTCCTGAACAGGAGCAATAAAAATCAGGCTGCACCTAAGTACTTCATAACGAAACAGCAGATGTCAAATAACGGAGGGAATTTTTTAAGCTGCCGAAGAGAAAATGCAGGTTACCTATTAAAGAATGACAATTACACTGACAAGAAATTTCCCGAGAGCAGCAATGAAGGTCCAGATGTAGTCGAATACTGTCTTCAAAATACTGAGGAAACTGCCTGTCAAGTTAGAAATCTGTGACTTTTGAAACTGTCCTTCAAGAATGAAGATGAAATAAAGATATTTTCAGACAAATTAAGACTGAATGACTTGGACATTCAGTGACTGACCACTGCTGAATTACAAAAAAATTTTCTTCAGTAAGTAGGAAATTGAACCTAGAAATACAGAGTGAAGTGTAAGAAACAATGGTGATCAAGAAACACATTGGTAACTCTAAGCAGACGTGGAGTGTAGATGTGAGAGAGAGAGAGACTAATTTCAAGGGTGACTTGAAAACAAGTTGAAATTTAAATACTGAAGAGCAATAGCATGGAACATGGGAAGCAGTAAACCAAAGATAAAACACTCTACATTTTTTCTGTCTCTCATGGAAAAGCCAGTGATTAAATTTTTAAGTATGCAAGTTCATAATTTAAGAATAATTATTTAAAGAGTAAAAATCTAAATCCAGTAGAGAAGTCAAGAAGTAGATTTTTAAAAAGCTGCATTGATCCAATAAAAGGAAGGAAAGTAGAAAGAAGGAAAGGAGTGGAGAAAAGTTAAAATGTTAGAAAAATCCAAATATATGAGTAATTGTGATAAGTGAAAACAGATTAAACTGAGCTGTTAAAATACAGAGACTTTCAGATTTTTTTAATCTAGCTTTTTGCTGTTTGTAAGAGACGTGTGAAATATAATTATGTGGGAAGCTTGAAAATAACAGATTTTTTAAAAAGGGCATACCAGGTAAATTCTAAAGAGACTTCAAAAGAAAGGGACAGGAAGGAAGGGAGGGAGGGAATAAGGAAGGAACAATCGTAATATCTGACAAAATGTTTAAGGCAAAAAATATTATTAGGAACGAAGATGGTGTTGGTGACAGAAGGAAAAAAAGCTTATAATAAAATGGGTAGAGATATGAAGAGATAAATCAAAGAAGAAATCCAAATGGTCAGAAAACATTTGAAAAAACGTCCAGGCTGAAAAAGCAACAATGAGGCCTTTCAACCCCATCAGATGGCAAGAAATTTTTAATTGGATAATGACAGTACTGGTGGGGATGTGGCATAAAAGGACACGCTCATCTCCTCCTGGTTGGAATGAAAGCATCAATATGCACAAATCTGTGACTCAGCAGTTCTATTTTCATTTTGTATCCTGGAGAAATGCACAAGGATGTTCCTTGGACATCATTTGTAATAGCAGTAAAGAAGCAGCAACCCAAGTGTCCGTCAGTTGTGGAATGGATAAGTAAATTGTGATATACTCCAATGAATGAAACTTGCAGCAGTGAGAATGAATTAACTTAGAGTTACCTGTATTAAAATGGATATATCTCAGAATTACAACATTGAATGAAAATAAGTTGCAGAAGGATGTGCATATCTAATTTCAAATTTACATTAAACGAAGCAGTACTGTGTGCTGTTTTTATAGACACATACATGTGTAGTAAAATATACACATCTGAGGAGGAAATGATAATCACCCAAAGTGGGTGGTTCCCTTCAAGAATGAGGAAGATGAATGGGATCAAGGAGGAAGATAGAGCGGGCTTTAACTTTGCCATGTTTAATTTTTAAAGATCTGAAGCAAATATGGCAAAAATATTAGCATTTGTTCACATTGTTAATTCTGGATGGTAGATCCATCCATCTGGATGGTAGATTCTGCTATTATTGTGTGTGTGTGCTTGTGTTTTTTTAAAATTTATGCTTAATTAAAAATAGCTTCCGGTTTATTACGGGAGAAGGAAGACATATAATAATAATGCAGCGCAAAATGTTCTGTGTTCCATTATGGGTTCTTTACAAATGGCTTTCAGAGATGAGATGAGAGATTTCTGCCAGTTGAACCCAAGAGTGCACCCTGGAAGAGGTATCACACTGTTGCTTTCCTACAGATGCCCACCTGCTTTCCATCTCTCATAGAACTGTATCCGCCATCATGACCTCTTTTGCTGTTTCTTTGACCTTTGTCAAGTCCTTTCCCATTTTTAACTAGTCATTTCTTTTTCACTAATTACATTCTTGTCATTATAAAGCAGTAGGTACCCAGGGCCTCTCAAAAGATTTATTGCTTTGAGGAAAATCATCTAAAAAACTAAGTGATGCCTTACTTTCTTCTCATGGACAGAGAAAATAATAACTTGTATTGTAATGGATTTTTATGGAAACATTTGGATTTGGTGGAGAGAGAGGATTGGTTGGTTGAGTAGAAATGTGCATATATTGCCCCAAACTCCCATATTGCTTTCACCCTTTATCAGAGAGATTCCATTTGAGGTTCTCCCCTTTTAAAATTTTATCTAATTTCCCTTTTTAAATGCACTGCTGCAAATAATTAACAAACATGTTTCATGACCTTTGTAAGGGGGGTTCACTTGGAAATAAGACTGGTCGTTGCTGTCCTGTGTTTATGGCATCCAGCACAGTCTTTTGAAAGCATAAGTATCTGTGGCTGGTAGACTCTGGAACAGGAATCTGTGGGCTTCATTCCACATCACAGCAGCTTCTCTACTCTGTGGATGAGCTCACTATAACACATATCACAGTCATTATTACTCTTTACATAAATGAAATAATGGCACACTTTGAGAAAGGCTGGTTTCAATGCTTCTAACACATTCTCACAGGGTACTAGTAAATGGCACGGAAGTGTTGGTCCAGAAGCTATTTACCAATCACTGTGAAAGGCATCTAACTTGTCTTTAAAATACACAGCCACTCCATGTTGGAGCCAAAAGGAAAACTCTTGACTCAGATCTCTTATTAAGCTGCCTTGGGCCTCCAGTCTGGGTTGGATAATAAACCTTGCATTCTCAGACATTTTTTTCTTTTCCTTTGTAGAGAGAAGATGCATCAGTCGGCCATGTATGAACTATGCCAGGGGATGCACCAAATCAGCCTTCAGTTCGTTCGACTGCAGCTCACCTTTGAAGAATACACCATAATGAAAGTTCTGCTGCTGCTAAGCACAAGTAAATTGATGTCCTCCCTGACGCTTTTTCATTGTCAGAGCAGCTTCCCTTTAGGAGAGTAGCCTATTTATAGTGTCAGGTAGTTGGTATAAAAAAATTTTGAACAAGTGGGAGGAAGGCTTTGGTCTTTGATGAACCAAGTTACTTGCAGAGTATGAAGCTTTGAGTATATGAAAGAGCATATCCCTCCATTCCTTCATCCGTCTGACAGACACTAAATATTTATTAAGTGTCTGTCATGTGTGTGGTAGGATTGGGCCACTCAGGAGCTGCAAGGGTGAATGAGGCATAGCCTCTGTCCTCAGGGAGTTTTACTGTAAGATAAATTCAAAGATAATTTTAATACATTGTGGAAAGGGATTATCTGTGATGATAGGGCTAAAGAAGGTCATGGTAGCTCAAAGAAGGGAAGAGCATGTTCAATTCTAGGGATCAGGGAGGGATTCATGGTGAAGCTGAGTCTTAGAGAGCTTTTCAGGAGTTTTGGATTGAATAAGAGGCATGAGATGGCCTTCCTGTCAGGTAACGGTGTGAGTGTGGAAATATGAGAAAGCTTAACCAGGCAGTAGCACTTAGTTATGGAGAGTTGTTTTCCCTGTTAATTTTTTAATTTTTATGTTATTTATTCATTTAATTTTCCAAGGTTCATCAGATTATATTGAGGGTTGGGGAGGAGTGGGGAATAGGGTTGGGATATAGATTGGACCAGAATATTCAATGCCTGTTGAAAGACATTGGCCTTTATTAGATGGGCAACAGTGAAGGCTTTTGAGCAGTGAGTTGACATGATCAAAACTGCATTTTATGGCTTCATGAAGATGTATCTGGCAGTAGACTGGGGAAAGGCTTGGGGGAAGGAGAGAGGCAAAGACAGACAGAGAATTTAACCTGACTAGAAGCACAAGACCTGCTGTGAGGCTGTTGAAATAATGGCCTGGATGGTGATGGTCGGTGATATGATGGACAGGAGCACATGTATTCAAGAAACATTGCGGAGTTGGCCTTGGCAGCTGACTAGAAGGGGAAATAAAAATGGTATGAGTCAGAAGTGACACAGGTTTTCAGCACAGAGAAATGACTAGGATGGTAGTGATACCATTAAGAGAAGTATATTTATGTTGGGACTTGGAGCAGATTTTGTGGAGCATAATGAGTTCTATTTTGGATGGGTTAATTTTCATATATATCTTAATAGAGAAGCTAAATGATGGGGAAAATTTGGAACTGGAAGTCAGAAGACAGGTTTGGGTATTGAGATATAAACTTGAAATTACCCTTATAGAAAATTGTAGTCTAAACTCAAAGGGTGAGTTGGGTCTCCTTGGCCCAGAAAGAATAGGAAAGATCCCCTTGAACTACATGGAAGGAGGATGGCAGGGGCTGAAAGGACAGAGACAGAACTGTCAGAGAGGTAGAGAAACTGGGAGAGTGTACAGTGGTGGAAGCCAAGGGTTGGTTTCCCAGAGGGCGTGACTAACAGCATAGCTTCCACAGAGAAAGTCGAGAATGCTGAGAGAAGCCTACTGGAGTTGACCATTCGGCATCGGGCAGGTGCCAGATGGCCAAGGACTTGCAGATTGATGGGAAGGCTTTTTTTAGGCTCTGGCACCAAGTATGAGAGGAGAGAAGTTGATGGCATAAGGCGCCAGGAGAGACAAGAGAGGACAGGATTAGCCTTGGCAAGGATGTTGAGCACTTCTTCCTCAGACAACAGCACAGGCATTTTCAAACAGAGGGAAAAGAATTTAAGGAAGCTTACATCACATGAGGGTGAGACCAAGAATGATGGCAGGGGACAGTAGGGAGAGGAAATCTCTGAGCCAAATGCTGTGGCCACTGAAGAAACTGAGAAATATTCTGGATACCAGGGATGCCAGGGCGAATGGCATGGACTTCAAAGAAGGAGAGGTTGTTGAGTGACCACCTGGAAGCAGAAAAGAGCATCCAGAGCAAGGCCAGCCCTCCCCTTGGCCCGTGAATCAGGGCCTTGGGAGAAGGGGCAGTTTTCAGTAGAGTCATTTGGGAGAAAGTGGCATCACTAGCCAAGGTAATCAGGACAGAAGGGGTAAGAAGGGATGTTATTTCCAGCAAAGAGGGGCCGGGTCTGAGGAAGAGTAAGCCTGAATCGGGCAGAGCAGGAAGAGGGGATGCAGTGGGACTGTGGGTAAGAATCTGTTTAGCACCACCAAGTTGACGAAGGGTTTTCCCTGTATTATCTAATTTAATACTTCAAACAACCCTCTGAGATTGATAGCTCCAGTCTGCAGTTAACAAGAAGGAGGCACACGAGTGTTATTTGCTCAGTGCCCAGGGCTTTGGAATTCACGTTGAGGGTTGTTCCCACTCGCCCACAGAGCAGGGAGGAAGGAGTGGAAAGGAGGCTGGTGCGCATGCTCTCCCGACAGCAGCCGGGAGAGCAGAGCAGCGAGCAGGCGGAATCTAGACTCCAGGAGAGGGGGCACACCAGCAGCCTGGTAGGGAGGTGGGGCCAGCACTTCACAGCTGTGTTTTGTTTGGCCTGCGCAGGTTTTTTAGGTTGCTTTTGGCCTTTTGTCTTGTTTTATTTTCATTCAATTTGACGGCCTGGGGCAGGGCATGTTCCCTCCCGTTTGCCACAGGCCCCACCATTCCTCACTAATTACTCTCAGCCCATCTCCTGTAGCGTTGTGTTTGCAGCCGCTTCTCTGCAGGGTCAGTAGGACCAGGCGCTTTCTCCCTGCTCCATTCTTCCTCCAGGTTTCTGATGTTCCTCCTTTATCCTTTCTGGAATATAACTTTGGAAATATAATCTTTACATTCAGTGACAGTGATTTTATTCCCCTTTACAAGCTATGTCAATAACCATTACTCTTAGAAAAATGTTAAAAAATGATCAGATGGATGATAGAATTTAAATATTTTTTCTAAAAAGGCATGTATACTAATTCTTTATAAATTTTGATTCCTCAATCTTAATTAGCATCTTCTCCTTTTACATCCATTTCATCAGTCAGCCTATAATCAGTTCTGATATCATTTTGAAGCTACCCGAATTAATTTATTAGCTTCCAAGTAGCTCAGTACTTTCATTTCTGATTTTTGTAGATGCAGGAAAAGCAAAATAAAAAGGTAGGAAAACATAAGTAAAGAATTTTATGAATCATAGAAACTGCAGGTTTTAGCAAGCTTTTTTCGTTAATCCATGACAGAACACATGAAAATTTTTCTCTTATTACACACCTGATATCCAGTGTATCAAGAAAGTTTTTTTAGCAGTGACATGAAGAGAGTCTCATGTTCTTTATGCTTACAGAGGAAAGCAGACAAACTTTCACCCCAGTCATCTCTTTGCTCTTCTCCAGTCCACAGATTTTGTTTGATTTCCAGCAGCCCTGCTGCATTTAATAAGTAAATTCAGAATATCTGGGCAGACCTCCAAAATTTGAGGTTTGACTTAAGTTCTTTTTATTTGTGGGTTTGTTTCAACTTCTAAAAAATTTGGCTGGGAAAATGGTACAACTACATTTCAGTTACAGCAGTAAAAGATAAGTAAAATTTGACACAAATTGTTCATAATCTTGAGAACCTGATAACACAACCATCAGAAATATGAAGGCCTTTGGTTAATCTCAGATGTACTAAATAGTATTGAAATATAATAGTGGAATATTTTCACTCTAATTTTAGGTAATTTTTTAATGTATAGGATGACATCCATAAGTATCCATATTGAAAAACTAAAGGTTTACTGCATAAAATTTCATAACTTAGAAAAATAAATGTTAATCTGCAAATGGGCCATGTAGGCTGTTATTTGCAAACTTTCAGTCTCCTTTAGAAAGTTTTAGGTTAACATTAAAATTTTGGTAGAAAATGGATCTATGGTTTTACTGTTAACATCCCAGTTATTACCATCCTTCTTTATATTTTTTACACTTTTTAAACAAGGGTTTAATTTTAAAGGAAAAAAAAAAAAAACCTATGTGTTACATAATGGATGGCATTTATCTGAATGTGAATGTCAGATATTTTAAACCACAAATAATATTGTGGCATCCTCAGGAATTTGTGCAGTTGCTCTTAGGGATTTATTTTTTCCCCACAAAAATAGATTTAGATAAACCACAAAGCAAAAGCCTCAACATTAAACTCAAGGAGGAGATTATTAACATAATTTGTGAAGTTAATTTGCAAGAGAAGTCATATTTTATATGGGACAACAGGGTTTATTTAGAAACAGCGGTGTTCCTGACTTCTGGGGTGGCACATAGTACTCACACATGTACTTAGCCATTCTCAAGCGCTGATGACCCAAGAAATTATTATTTATACCAGTTATGATAAATTAGCAAATATGTGCAATTAAGACGTGAAAGTAAAAGCAGTTTTAAATTCAGAATATTAATATCACAAGATGAATTTTCATTAGGTCTTCATCTTCTAAAAATGAAGTTCTAAGTGATTTTATTTTTCAAAGTTAAATCATAAACATAACTGTATTGGCTGTAGTAAAAAAAACAAAAAAGACAAACATGTAAGGAGATTTTCAAAGGGGATGCCTTCAGCTTCTGCTCCGCCCTACGTCTCCTGGCAGAATGCAGGCACAGACGCACCCTTTCTCCGTAAAGTGCTTCTACATTGTGTCTTGGGGAAGAGCGTCTCCTTTCAGCAGGTCACACAAGCACTTGATATGCTTCTGGGTCCTGAATCCCAAAGCATTCTTTTAAGTGAGATTTTTTTCTTTGATTATAACAGCTAGCCACTACATAAAAGGAAAGAAGAACATGTTATCTTTAATTTTCTGCCTTATCAAAGATAAAAATGAACATAGTTTATTCTTTTTGAAACTTTTAGCTTTTGCCTTGCATGCAGAGCCACTATTGTGTTACCCCATTGCAAACACACCAGTGCTCAGAACCACCATCCCGTTGTCTCAGAGGTCACGTGACAGCACCTCAGTGGTCATGTGATCCTGGAGCAAGGAGGATGGAAAGTGCTTCTTTGCATGTATCGCCTCCCCTTGGTAGACAGCCGGTTTCCCTGAGTGTCTTTGATATTTGAACTTGAATGTGAAGATGTTACTTTCTAATTCTAGCCTCAGCTTAGATTATCTGTGGCTCTTCCAGTTGTCCTGGAAAATCAAAGTATATTTTCCTACTTCTGAAGTATTGGCAAGTTAGGATTCATAAAACTCTTTGATGACAGGTGGCAAGACAATGTAGCATTGTTGTTAAGAGGCAGGCTTTGGGAACAGACACACCTAGCTTTATACCTCTTCTCTGCCATTTACTTATTGTGTCCTTGGGCAAGTGATTAAACTCCAGTCTTCAGTTTCCTCATCCGTAAAATGAGAATAATAAAATGGTTATGTCATAAGATTGAGATTAAGCAAGCTAACATATGCAAAGTGTATTATAATATACACTCTATAAATAGCAGTTATTCTTTTGTATATGTATGTGTACAAGGGTTTACCAATAGATAACTGCCAAATTTATTCATAAATGAGGTAATTGAGATTCGGTATCAATCTAAAAGTGTGAGCCTAATGACCTCAAAATCATCTTGGCCATTTAACTACTAAGATGCTAAAGCTGTTTTCCATCTGGGAATTTACATGTGTGTATTCCTTAAACACAGTTCCAAAGGATGGCCTCAAATGCCAGGCTGCATTTGAAGAAATGAGGACAAATTATATCAAAGAACTAAGGAAGATGGTAACAAAGTGTCCCAACAATTCTGGGCAGAGCTGGCAGAGATTCTACCAACTGACCAAGCTTCTGGACTCCATGCATGACGTAAGTAGGTCCCTTTGGTGCCTGTTGAATGAAGGATCAACAACCACATGCTACTGACCAGACAAAACCGTAGAGCTGAGAAAGAGTTCTCAGGGCTTTGGGAAGAATAAGGGTAGATTATCCGATGGGAGGCAGCAAGAGTTGAGAACTAATTAGGAAGGAAATTTTTCTTCAAATAAGCTTTGAAACAAACATCATTTAAAGTAAAGGGTGTGGCTCTTCTCATTTCTGAGCAGAATAAGAGAAATGTACACCAAAATGGCAAAACCCCTGTGTCCTTGGCCGGGAAAGGCCCTCAGATGTGCTACAGGTGTCAGATCAAGTTTCACGTTTCTGCTTGCAGTTTAGAAGATGTTTGGTTAATAAAAATGTTTGCTTTAACAGTGCATAAATAGTGTCCATCTTCTACCACTGTTAAACTAATAACCTAATCTTTCAAAAACATTATTAGTGGTCCAGGGCCAACTTGGATCATCTCGATCTTTGCCAAATTTTGAATCTTATATTCACTATTCTTCATAGGAGTCACCTTTCTGGTCTTGTGTAAATATAGAAAGTAAATTCTGAGCTTGTTTCTAATTTAATCAATTATAGATGTAGTTGAGGTGTTGGTTAACAGTTTCTACAAAATATCAATTTGGATAACTGGCTTTGTTATGTCATTTAAAATATGCTTCTTGTTTCACTTTGCAAGCACTTTCTCCAATTCTGGCTCAAAAAGAGTTGTACACAGTCATGCTAATTTAGTTTTTCATGTTTGTGAGGTTTTCATACTTTCTTTTGGAAAATTTATTGCCAAAGTCCTGCCCATATCATTTGTATGAGGAATTCTTTTTCAAATATGTCTCTGTTGTCAAGGAAAATGTTGACAGGCTTGATGACCAATATTATAATAGTATTACTATTGAAATAATGGTTCATCCTTTAAAGATTTGTTTATGCCAGTGGAATAGTATCTCTCTGTGGGTTGATTGATAAAAGAATGTCACTTTCCAGTGTTTTACACTGAAGACCCAGTGCTGTCATGTTGCTTTGCTCTCTCTGAACTTTTCATGCGATGAGTAAAATCCGCACAAGGTGAATTCAGTGATAGTTTTGCTGATTGTCAGTGGCCTAAAGAGCATAGTTTAATGGAAAATCTTAGGAATAAGAGATGATGACAAGCAAGACTTTGGAGAACACAGCAAATGATGGTCTTCACAACTCTTGCAAAAGGAAATGCAGGAAGCTAGAGCATGGAACATGGATCACCTACATGACCGCAAGGAGCACAGTTACTTTCTTTTGTTGGTTTTATGGAAAGTCTGTCTTAATAGAACTCAAAGTGGGGTTTTGTGGTTCTTTCTTGATGAATTCTCTTATTTGTTCGAATGTATCAGAAGGCACAAGTGCAACATCAAAATAAGTATGTACATGTCACAACACATGATAATAGATGATACATTTTGAAGCAATTTGCTTGTAATGAGACTGACAACAGAAGTTAAAACTTGTGTTTCCACAGTCTTTCAGCATCTTGGTGCCTTAAGCAAAGTAGCCCAGTGGAAACACAGAGGCCACACCAGTGGTCGATGTGTCAAACTGTCCTCTGCCAGCTTGTTTTTAGTGCCAGCTCATTGTTTGGCACAAGATAGAAACTCAACAAACAGTTGCCAAATGGCTATATCAGAAATGATGATTTTCTGCAAGATCCCCCAAGGCAAATAAGGATCTTTTTCGTTTTGTTTTTTTTTAAATCAAGGTATAATTGATACACAATAAACAGAACATGCTTCAAGTATACCATTTGGGAAGTTTGATACACCCATGAAACTGTCATCACAATGAAGACAACAAACATATCCATCACCCTATAAGTTTCCTTGTGCCCTTTTTTAACCTGTCCTCCTACCTCCTGCTGCCTAGTTGCTTTCTGGCAGTACAGTCCTGCATCACTTAACGACAAGGATTTGGTCTGAAAAATGCATCGTTAGGTGATTTAGTCATTATGCGAACATCATAGAGTTGTCCTTACACAAACCTAGATGGTATGCCTATGGCAAACCTAGGCTATATGGTACTAGTCTTATGGGACCATCATATATGTGGTCTGTCGTTGACCAAAACATTGTTATGTGGTGCATTACTGTATAGATTAGTGTGTATATTCTAGTGTTTCAGATAAATGGAATCACATATGTAGTCTTTTTTGTCTGGCTTCCTTCACTTAACATAATCACTTTGAGAGTCATCCATTCTTTCGCATATATCAAAAGTTCATACCTACTCATTGCTGAGTAGCATCCCATCAGACAGATTTCTCCCACATGGTGCACATGGCAGAACAGTGCCACGGCGAGGGAAAGGAACATTCTCTGAAAGAACAGGTTGGCAATTAAGTATTTGAATGGGTCGCCAACTTTAACGAATCATAAACCCTCTGAACATCAATCTTTCCCGAAAAAATGTTTCCAAGGAAGCAGCTGTGGGCAAGCTCCTAGGAATAGATGTATTTTGGCATTGTAGATGTTTGGGTGTTTTATGTAAAGCATAGAGATTCCTTATTCTTTTAGAGAGAATTTGACAATTAATAGTAATTTTATGGCTATTGCTAGGAGTGGCTGTTAGTTTCCACTGTGAAAGAAGCACATTCCTAATGAATTTCTTGGTAACTTTTATTCACTCTTAGAGATCAAGGATTATTTATGTCGTGATCAGTGTGTAGAACAGTTAGTAAATGTTAAATGTAATATTAGTGGTATTTTTGGGGGGCAAAGATTGCCCTTTTTCTGTTAAATAATTTCATGGTCATACCATTGTAATCAACTTTATTTCAGTAAACACACAGCAGAAATGTGCCTCATACCTAGCAAAACTGATAAGGCTACAGAGGATACAAAATAAATGTATGACACCAACCCAGCCCTCAAATAGCTTAGATTCTAGAGAGGCAGCTGGAGCATAATGCAAGGCAGGAGGTCATGAAATTGGTCGCCAGGGCAGTGGGCCCTTTGAGAACACGTGTGTCAGTGAGCCCCTGCCATGTTCTAGGACCTGAGGTGCAAGTGTGGACGGAATGCCTGTCCTTAAGAATCCCACTTGTCTGATAGAAGAAGATGTTCATCTCATTCAACAAATACTTTGGTGTCTAAAAGTGCCAGGCAATGTACTCAGGGGAAGAGACCCAATGCCAGGGAGCATTCAGCCTGCTCTGGGCAACCAGAGAGCACCATACAGGGCAGCATGGTGGGAGCTCTGACGAGGTGAGCACACCATGCGTTGTGGGCCCACTGAAGTTTATTCTGAGTCGATGGAAGGCCTTGTCAAGAAGGTATAGGAACCAGCTGTGCTGGGCAGGGGTCATGGAAGGCTTCCAAGGGGGTGTCAGAGAATCTTTATGTTATGAAGTAAGAGACAGAGGCCCAGAGAGTGATTTTTTCAAGGTCCGTAGGTAGCCAGGGGCAGCTGGAATCCTCTTGACTCGCTGTCTAGTGCTCCTGACACCACCTCCCGATGAAGGAGAGCTTCAGGCTTGTAGCAGCTGCTGGTTTTCAGCTAGGCTGCATCTTTGGAGATCAGAAAACTAGCACTGAGGAACATGAAAAACAGCTGCTCTGCTCTCCGGCTTTCCAGACACATTTGGATCTTCTCTGGCACCTTCTGGAATGCATTGTTTTTGTGAGGCACAGGGTTGCATTGTGAAGGCAGTGAGCCTGGTGTTGTGTTAAAATGTTATGCATGTTTAGCAGTTCTCAAAACAAAACATTAGTTAGGTCTGTCTTACTATAAGCCTCGGTGTGCAGGTTTTTGTCTCTGCATATGATCATTAAACCCGGGTAAGAACCTACTGGTTGCCTGGGCAGGCACCGGTGTGTCACTCAGACGCTGTTCTTTGCGTGACCAGAGGAAACACTGTGAGGTTGTATTGCTGAATCATTGCTTTCTGTGGTTGCAGAGGGAATGCCCAACACTGAAGTGACTGTTCCCTAGCCAGGCTCTCGGAGCCAAGGTTTCCCTTCCACGAGGGGAGAAAGGCAGGTGGGCTGAGAGCAGAACATCTGTACAGTAAATGCTACATGTGCACACTGGGGAGACTTCATTCTTTACGTGAAGAGGGTGTCACGTCTCAGTGAGATTGCTGCAAGCAGCCGAGACGGTTAACGAGTTATTTTGAGATTCCCATTGCTCATTTAATGAGCACGTGCTCTTGCATGCAGGCTGTGGTGGCGGCCATTTCCGTCATGACTCCACATGGGTGGCTTCAAGATGGCCGCACACCTTGGGTGAGTATGTCGTACCGCACACTGAGGAATGGGAGCCACAGGTTCGCCTCGGTCCTCCCTTCAGGCAGCCCGCTCACTTTCACATTTGATTCTCTTTTACATCTTTCCAGTCAGTTTCTCCTCAGGAAAAGTTCTGAGGCCAAAATAGGAGCCCACCGCAGAAATGTGACTCCAGGGACAGCAGAAAGAGCATGGCCTGTGGGGCTGCCACCACCATTTCTCTCAGTAAACTTAGGCACTTCACTGAAATTTTTCAGCCCTCAGTTTCTTCATCTGTAAAATGGAAATAATACCCATCTTATAGGGAATTTTTAGAAGTGAATGAAATAACACAGGGACAGAGGCAGCCACCACATAACAGGCACCGAACAGCTGTTCACCCCGTGGCTTCCCCTTTTCTCAGACTGTTTGGGTTTCCCCAGAACCATGTCTCTGTACCACCAAACAGCATCCTTCATGCAGTTGTAATTTACTTGTCAGCATGGAGACACGCAAACAGGTACACAGCATGTGCCTTCAAGGAGCTGACAGGCTAACGTGGGCCAGGTCAAGCAAGGAAGGAGGCAGGAAGGACCATTCCACGGTGTAGGGTGGGAAGCACGTAAGTTGTCTTATCTGACAGTGGAGACTTAGACTTGATCAGCACAGAAGCAATTCCCAGGTCCTGCAGGTCCCAGTGCACACCAGCGTCAGCTCCCCGAGCATCCTGCTAGACGTTTACCAGTGGAGACTGGTCTTGGTGCAAACATGTCGGGGTGTGCCAGAGCCCCTTTCTAATTCACTGAAGGGATTAAAGATGATGATGATGGAGCTGATGGCGATTGCTATGAGGTGGCCATCAGGAAGGACTGATGTTGGTGAACTGAACATCCTTGCCCAGGGTGTTATCAGAACACTGCTAATAATTAATAAAGGCTGGCCATGCTGCTGTGGTGTGTGGAGAGAAAATTCCCTCTCTTCTGGTTGCTCAGGTGACAATAAACTGAGATTGATTCTCTATCTGTAATAAAATACCCAGTGCTGGCAGTGCCACACGTGTGTGTGCGTGTGTGAGAGAGATCAGGATGCAAAGCCATGTTCTCTTGCTCTGTCTCACTGAGCGAAACAACTATTTAATATAATTGTTAGCAGTGTTATACTGCCTTCCTCTTTGACAAGATCATGACTAAGAAAGATTCTAAATAAAGGAAGAGTTGTTTATTCCGGAGCCAGCTCCTCAGCTCAGGGAGCAGAGCCTTATCTTCCAGGGCACCAGGGGAGGCGAAGACCCACTCCTGAAAAAGAAGTCTTCCTAGGGAAGATTCCAAATTAGATGAATAATGGACATGGCAGATCTGATTCTTTGTCTAGTTGGTGAAACCAGTGGAACAGTTATTAACGGTTTATGGCGTCTCTTTCTGCATCCCTATAGTAGATAGAGACTGCCATTTGCCTTAACAGATTTCTCATTTCAGGGGTATAGCATAGTTCACAATGCATTGCCCTGGATGAATTGTGCCAATGAGTACTTATTTTCATTTAAAACATTTTAATGTTTGTGTAAGTGAAAAAAAATGCATCAAATATATTTAAAAATAAAAATGGGGGAAATGGAAAAAAATAGGTCAGAGTGTTCTTTTATTTCAATATCATGGATAAATAGAGAATTGATGACTTTGGGTGTGATGTGGAAAGGTCTGGGCAGTTCATGAATTGGTGTGTTTTATGTGCTGGTGGCAGGGGCCACGAAGCCCATCCGGGAGACGTAACTCTCCATAGAGCTGAAGGGTGTCCTTACCCGCTGTTCCTTCTTTGTTCACCTATGAATGGTTTAAGGGCAGTGTCAGTCAGAGGTCGTGATTGTGTGTCTCCAAGCTCCCCTAGGGTTTGTAATCAGTTCATATTGTGAGAGGCAACAGCACAGCTGAATTACTGTCTTCCTAAACCTGTCGAAAAGAGGATCTGAATAACCAGGACACTACATAAGAAAATATATTTTTCAGAGCCCAGTTGTTTTATACCCTGTGGAATGAGCCATCTGTACCTCAGTTGTCCCTTCTAAACAGTCTCCATGGGGGTGTGCAAAGAAAGCACTGCCAAGGGGCTCTGCTTCTGAGAGTGAGGGTGCTGCTCCCAGGACATGAGCCCCTGGCAGAGCAGGTTCACATATGGCAGCCCCCAGCAGGCCAGGCATGGTGCTGGTGCTAAGGAGACCACAGCAGCAAAGGAGACTTGGTGCCTGCCCTCACAGAGTATGCAGTCTAATGGGAAATATAGACAAGTAAACTGGGCATTAAAGTGCAGTGTGGTAGGTGCTCCATATGGACTGTAAGGACCATAGGTGCAGTATCTGGAGGGGGAAGTGGCAGGGTGCAGATGGGCCATGGCATGAGATGAGGGAAATGATTGCTAAGCTGAGCCCCAAAGGCAAAGTAGGAGTTGGCCAGACAGATAGCGGGAAGCTACTCCAAGCCAGAGGAATTCATAGCCCAAGGGAGAGAAAGCATGGGGATTTTGAGAAATGGAGAATTTCATTGTATCCAAGAGTGTCAGAGAGGAACAGAGAGAAAGGAGGATGGAGATGATGAAGGGATCTGTAAACCACAGTAAGGAAGCGTTGAGGGATCTTGAGCACATCTGTGGAGAATCTAGAGCTGCTCCATCCAGTGTAGTAACCGCTAGCCACGTGTGGCTATTTACATGTAAATTATTCTGAATTAAGGAAAATTTGAAATTGAGGTCCCAGTCACACTGGCTGCATTTCAAGGGTGCAGTAGCCACATGTGGTTAGTTGTCACCATTGGGGGCAATGCAGTAAGTCCTAGTGGACAGTGCTGATCTAGAGAATCTATCAGAGGAAGGGCAAGAGGAACAAAAGGCCACTTAGGATGCTGGTGCAGTGTAAGAAGTGGGTGGAGCAGGGGGACCCAGGAGGTATTCAGGTGGTGGAATGGATGGCTTTTGGTGAGGAAGCCAGGAGGAGGAGGTTGAGAGAGAAGGGGACAGGTCTAAATGACTCCCAGGCTTTGGCTGGAGATAGCTGGGTGGGGTGTAGGGGTGCACCAGCACTAAGAGGGGACCCAAGGGAGGAGCTTTGTGAAGGGAGACAATGCGTGTGTTTTGGATGTACTGATCTGAGGTACCCTTAGGACATCCCAGGGGAAATGTCAGGTGAGCCTTGGGCTCCGTGGAGGTGAACATGAAGAGAGCCAAGTGCTGATGCAGACTCAGGAAGCGGCAGCACGTGGTGCTCCCTGAAGCCTGTGGGTAGATGGAACTGCCCAGGCATCAGTGTGGCGAGAGGAGGGCCCAGAGCTGAATCTGGAGGGAAAACTCGCCCAGGGACCAAAACCAGGGAGGCTCCTGCAGAGAGTCTGCGAAGGAGCAGTGCTGAGGTAAGATAAGGAGGCAAAAATAGGGACACAGGGAACCAGCCAGAAAAGAGTGTGTCCCCCACTGTGCAAATGAGGGCTCAGAGGGGCAGAAGCTGCAGAAAGGTCAGTTAGCAAACAGTCTGAAAACTGTTCCTTAGCCATAGCAACGAGGAGGTTATTGTGAAGAATAGCTCATTGATTCAACTCGTGTTAATACCCGTGAGGTTTCCAGTAACTATCAGAAGCCACAAAGCAAACAGGGAGGAGAGTTAACTGAAAAAAAAGTAAAGGTGTTGTCTAGTAAACCTTCTTAGTAAAATTGCTTTAATGAATAGAAAATAAGTATGCATCTTTCTGTCATGTGATGGCATGTATGTAAATGAGCATGTTTGTTGGCTTTGGGGCTTTTTGCTGAGGAAGATTTGCCCTGAGTTAACATCTGTTGCCAATCTTCCTCTTTTTTGGCTTGAGGAAGATTAGCCCTGAGCTAACATCTGTGCCAGTCTTCCTTTATTTTTTGGGTGTGGGTCACCAACACAGCATGGCTGACAAGTGGTGTAGGTCCATGCCCAGGATCTGAACCCCCGAACCCAGGCCAGTGAAGCAGTGCATGCCGAACTTAACCACTATGCCATGGGGCCAGCCCCTGTAAGTGAGCATTTTGAATGTGAGTGAAAGTCTTTGTGTTTGTGTGTTTAAGTACAGCTGAGAAATCATAATAGCTTAGCAAACCCTCTCTTTGTAAATAACCCCAAAACAAACTTTATGACAGACCTTGACCCATGCATGAGTAATTTGGGATTAGTGAAAGCTTTGTTATATACTATATACATATATATATATGTACTAGATACAGACACAGATACAGATATGAATGTGTGCATATATATCACCCATATAGAGAGTTTGGCATCGAAGGCAGCCGTGATGCTTCAAAGCTGATCTTGCATTTCAACTCATGATTTTATCAGTAATATTGGTCCTGAGTCCTTTCTCTCCAATCTGGAAGATCATACTTTACTTATACCTTAATTATAATGACAGTTAATTTCCACTTGCAGCCACGGAACTTTATCTCCTTTGGTCTTTCGTGGTTGGTCATGGTTTTCTGTGGCTGACTTAATGCAAAATCTAGGTTATTCCCTTACCTCTTTGGAAAAGGTTGATTTAAAACATTTATTTATCCATTTATCTGTCGATGGATGCTTGGGTTGCTTCTGTTGGCTGTTGTGAATAATACTGCTGTGAACATGGGTGCGCAGGTATCTCTTCGAGACCCTGCTTTCAATTCTTTGAGTATATTCCTAGTGGAATTGCTGGATCATATGATAATTCTATGTTTAACTTTTTGAGGAATCACCAAACTGTTTTCCACAATTTTTTACACTCCCACCAACAGAGCACAAGGGTTCCACTTTCTCCAAATCCTCGCCAACACTTATTTGCTTTTTTTTTTTATAGTGGCCATCCTAATGAGTGTTAAGCTGGTATCTCACTGTGGCTTTGATTTGCATTTCCTTTATGATTAGTGATGCCAGCCTGTTTGTCTAGTGGTTAGACCACCACTGCAGCCTGGATTTGTGTCCTGGTCAGGGTACCACACTACCTGTCTGTCAGTTGTCATACTGTAGTGGCTGCATGTTGCTGTGATGCTAAAAGCTATGCCACCAGTATTTCAAATACCAGCAGGGTCGCCCATGGTAGACCGGTTTCAGCGGAGCTTCCAGACTAAGACAGACGAGGAAGAAGAAGGACCTGACCTACCACTTCTTAAAAAATTAGCCATGAAAAACATATGAATAGCAGCAGAGCATTGTCTGATATAGCATCAGAAAACGAGAGGATGTTGCAAAAAGACCAGAGAGGGTTCCACTCTACTGTATACAGGGTGGCTAGGAGCTGGAATCTACTTGACAGCACTAACAATAACAGTTAGTGATATTGAGCATCTTTTCACATGTTTATTGGCCATAGGTATGTCTTCTTTGGAGAATTTTCTACCCAAGTCTTTTGCCTATTTGTTAATTGGTTGTGTTGTTGTTGTTGTTGTTGAGGTGTAGGAGTTCTTTATATATCCTGGATATTAACCCATTATCAGATAGATAATTTGAAGATATTTTCTCCCATTCTCTTGCTTCTGTTTGTTTTGGTGTCAAAATCTTTCACTTACGAACTTAGGATGATAACAGACAGTAGTTTGTTTCTTTTAATCCTTAACTGGCAAAATTTAAAGTTGAGTCTGATCCTAATTTAAAGAGAGGGGGGGGAAAAGCATTTCTTCTTATGACAACTACTCCTTTGGCTTCATTATTAATTAAATTTCATAAGTTGCATGCCCACAGGACATGTGCTACTTGTTCACAGCTAGTTTTAAAAGAATGCTGGAGGACAACTAGGACTTGGCCTTGTCTGGGGAGGTATAAAGGAATTGTGCTTTCCAGTCCCACCTGATTCTGTGAGAGTTAAGATGCCATAGTGTGAGCTTTCTGGAAAAAACACAATATCAGGTAGAAAGAACTACTGTGGGTCCTGGAAGCCCTGCTCATAGAAAAATCGCATCTAGATCTAACCTGACACACAGGAATCTCTTCCTAATCTGAAATATATCTAGGGAAGATTTTGGAAAACTCTCTCATTGTCTAACACCTGTGTCAATAAATCCTCGCCTCTTATGCAGCTTAAATCCCTCTTCTTACAATATAAAATAACTATATAATACCTGGGATTTACCGGGTGCCTTTCTTCCTAAGTCCTGTCACTAATTCCTTCTAATATCTCCATGAGGCAAGGATAAGTAAATATTACTGTTTACCCTTAATCACCTCATCTTAATTCCTTTCTCCATAAAAAGGGAATAATAGTAATATTTACTCATTTTTTTTACCTTTTGTATAGAGAAAGGAATTAAGACAGGGAGTGATTAAGTGCAGTTTCCCAGGTTCATAAATGAGACAGGAGCAGAAGGCAGGAGTGGAAGAGGGGGAGAACCACCTGTGGGAGACATCAGGGCAGAGCGTCCCAGACTTGGCTTACTATTCTGCTGTCGCCATCTTGAAATTCTTAGTAAACTTTGAACAGGGGGCCCCATATTTTCATTTTGCACTGGGCCTCACAAATAAAGCAGCCTGTCCTGGGCATAATATAATCTATTTAAGATTGTGTCAATCAGAGGAGATGATGAGTGTGAAGAGCAGTTTGCAAACTGTGGCACACCATGCACACAAGTCTGAAAGAAGGTAGCAGGTGTCTGAAAGGCAGAAAGCTTAAGTGGAGCAGGGTGTAAGAATTGAATGAAACAAGAGACTCATCAATATGCTGGAAAGGAGCCTTAAACCTAAGGCCTAATTTGACACAAAAAGAAATGATGAAGAGGGGCCAGCCCCATGGCCTAGTGGTTAAATTTGGTGTGCTCTGCTTTGACAGCCTAGGTTCAGTTCCTGGGCATGGACCCACACTCCTCGTCAGCAGCCATGCTGTGGCAGTGACCCACATACAAAATAGAGGAAGATTGGCACAGATGTTAGCTCAGGGCGAATCTTCCTTAAGCTAAAAGAGGAAGATTGGCAGCAGATGTTCACTCAGGGCTAATCTTCCTCAGCAAAAAAAGAAAAAAAAGAAAGAATGAAGAAATTGCATAAGGGAGACAGACATTATTAAGCAATAGAAAAGAAGAATGTTTATTATTGGTGCCACTTTAGACTAGGGCATATCATTTTAAATATCTGAGATCAGAAAGGCCAAGACAATGCCAGTTGATCAATTTGGTTTATCAAGGTCATGGTTAAAGGGACTAGAAAGTGTATATAGTTTCATACACTGTCAGTCATCATTATTTGCAGTAGTATACACATAGTCGATCTTTATTATTTGCAGATTTTGCATTTACGAATTTGCCTACTCGTTAAAATTTATTTGTAACCCCCAAATCAATACATCACTTTCACAGTCATTCACAGACATGCACCAAGCAGTAAAAAACTTGAGTTGTCCAATGTGCATGTTCCCAGCTAGGGTCAAACAAGGCGATGTTCTGCCTTCTTGTTCCAGCTCTCATCTAGTAAGTATCTTTTCTGTGGTCTCTTTGATAGCACATTTTTTGCATCTTTTTTGGTGGTTTTTCTGTTTAAAATGGTCCCCAAAGTGCCCCTGCATTATCTAGTGTTCCTGCAAGAAGGCTGTGATGTGCCTTATGGAGGAAATAAGTCTGCTCAATAAGCTTCGTTCAGGTGTGAGTTATAGTGCTGTTGGCCATGAGTTTAATGTTAAGGAATCAGCAATAAATATCAATTAAGGAGTCTTTAAACAGAAACACACATCAAACAAGGTTATGTACTGATTTTTGATAAAAATGTTCTGACCAATAGCTAGTGGGAACCTAACCCTGAATTTCCCCTAGGAGCAAGGGTTCAGTATTTCCTAATTCACTGTTCGTAATGACTTTATAGAATGTAACTACAGTGAATAAGAGACTCAGCTGTAAATGTAAATGGCCCCACAGGGCCATAGGTTCAAAGGGAAATGACTCGTAATGGAACAGCCAACAATGGAAGACGTGAGTGATGGTGGCTGTCCATTTGAATGACAAATTCTGGAGCTTTAATTAAGCTGGAGAGTCTTCGGTTACCTAGTTCAACCCCCTTATGTAAAAGAATTCTTTCTAAAGCATTTCCTAAAGGCTCAGAGAATCCATATAATGTTTGGAAAGCCAGATCTGACTACCACCATGTCACTTGAGTCACAGACTTTTTTTATATATATATTTTAATATTTCTGAAATCAGGAGACATCTTATACTTGATTTATATATGTTAGCAAAAACCAAAACCTTTCTCCCATAGCTGTTACCAAATCTCCAGTGTGCCTTCCAATCTAGGGGTCAGCAAACTTTTTCCATAAACGACCAGGTAGTAAATACTGTAGGATTTCTGGCGCCATGGTCTTTGTCACAACTACTCAGCTCTGCCACTGTAGCATGAAAGCAGTCGTAGGTAATATCTAAGTGAATGAGCATGGCTGTATTCCAGTAAAACTATTTCATACAATTTTCGCATGTCACAAAATATTATCCTTTTGATTTTCTTCAACTATTTAAAAGTGTAAAAAACAACCAAAATTGAAAAAAACTTAGAAAAACTATTATTGGGCCAGATTTGGCTTGCAAGCCATACTTTGCTGACCCTCGATTCCTTCAACAGCATCATAGAATCAAGGGAATAAATTAGGCCACCTTGGTCTCAAGGGTCCCTGCTTGGATCAAAGACGCTGCCCCTGGCCAAGGGGGTCTGCCCCTTGCTGCTTAGTGTACTTTTTCTTTCTGAGATTGGAATAAGGATTTAACTGCTAAATCTTGATTTGACCAGATATTAAGGTTGGTAACTTATAAACATGAATTGGTTTAGATTTTCATATTGCTCAGTGTAGTGTATAGTTGCAAGAAGAATCTAGGAAATATTGGAAACAAAATTAGGAAAAGTTCATACTTCTATATACAGTAACATGCCAATGCATTTCAAATACAAGCCTTTCATTAGACTTCCTTTGTTCAGCAATGTTCTAATTATCCCTTTATCTTTAAGCTCTACTTTCTCCTTTTCCATTGTGTCATTTTTCTTTGTGTTTTTCACATGTACAATAGACCTTATTCACAAGAAGGCGGAGCTGTGATCTAGAACGAGGCTTGTAATACAAGGAAACTTATACGGGGTGGAAATTAAATAAATTTAAGTCCAAAAAAATTAGAAGGAAATTGAACCCATCTTGCTTAGCACAGCATCTAAACAACATATTCTGAAGGTTTAATATTTATCACTGACCAGAGATCAATGATTGGAGTTGAATTTACTATAAAAATAGTGATGACGATGTAACCTCACATAGCAATCAGATGCTAATGGATGGGGGCAGGCATGAGTTTTCAGAAATGCCCTTGTTTTTCATGAGATATTGAACAGTACCTGCTTCACACCCCAGCAGCCAGCCCATTCCTGGGCACCTGGTCTGGCCCAAACTGCCTGACCCTGCACCAACCTAGACCCAGGAACCAGCCCTGTGAGGCCACGTGGGATGACCCAGCCTCCCTCACTCCATCAGGCAGCTGGGCCTGTCTAGAAGCAGAGCCAGAGGTGCCCATTCTGTCCTGGAGCCCTGGCGTTAGCCACCCTCGGAGGGGATCCCCTGCCCTAGAATTTGCAGGCAGAGCTCATATCAGAGCAAGCAGCCTCGTTGAGGCTTGTCTCCTGCTTTAGGGACACACTTGAATCCAGTTGCCCGCTGTCCATGCAGGCTGACCCTTGGCAGAGAGGGCAGTTTTTAAAAATGGGGAATTAACAAAAGATTCCCCGTCCAGATGGTGGCTTTGCTGCCAGTATCTCCGATCCCCAAAGCATCCCACTAAGTTCCCCAGATGCCACATGCAGGCCTAGAATTAAGCTGATGCACTGAGCGTGCTTTGCTGTTAAGTTTGTGGGCCATGAAATACCTTATAGTGACTATTTAAAAACCAATCTTTTTAGGTATTATTCTTATGGTATCTTTTTATTTTATTGAGATATAACTGACATATAATATTGTGTAAGTTTAAGGTGTCCAACGTGTTGCTTTGATACATTTATATATTACAATATGATTACCACTGTGGCGTAATCATCAGGTCACATAATTATCATTTCTTTTTTTGTGGTGGGAACAATTAAGATCTAGTCTCTTAGCAACTTTGGAGTTTATAAAACAGTATTGTTCTCTATAATCACTAATGCTGTGCATTAGATCTCTAGGACTTATCTCCTGGTTGCAAGTTTGTGCCCTCAAACAACATCTCCCTAATTCTCCCACCTCCTGGTAATCACCGCTGTGTTCTCTGTTTTTATGAGTTTGGCTTTTTTAGATTCCACATATAAGTGAGACCATACAGTATTTCTCTCTCTCTGTCTGACTTATTTCAATTAGCATAATATTCTCACTGGTCCATTCATGTTTTCACAAATGGAAGGATTTCCTTCTTTCTCACAGCTGAAAAATATTTCTCTGTGGGGTGTGTGTGTGTGTGTGTGTGTGTGTGTGTGTGTGTGTGTGTGTATGTATCACATCTTCTTTATCCATTAATCTGTTGACGGACACTTGGGTTGTTTCCATATCTTGGCTGTTGTGAATAATGCTGCAATAAACATGAGAGTCTATATATCTCTTTTCGTTTCCTTCAGATATATACCCAGGAGTGGAGTTGCCAGATCATAGGGTAGTTCTAGTTTTAATTTTTTGAGGAACCTCCATACTGTTTTCCATAATGGCTGCACCAATTTGCATTCCCACCAACAGTGCACAAGGGTTCCCTTTTCCCCACATCCTCACCAATACATATATCTTGTCTTCTTTTCATTGTGGTTTTGATTGCATTTCCCTGATTAGTGATATTGAGCATCTTTTCATATACCTGTTGGCCATTTGAATGTCTTCCTTGGAAAAATGTCTATTCATTTCCTCTGCCCATTGTTTAACTGGATTTTTTTTTAATTTTTATTTTTTTCGGATGTACATCATATTTCGAATTCTGTATACATTACATCATGTTCACCACCCGAACACTAATTATAGTGCATCCCCTCACACGTGACCCTAATCACCCCTTTTGCCGCCCCCTTCCCCAATGGTAACCACCAGTCCAATCTCCAATGCTACATGTTTTTTTGTTGTTGTTGTTTTTATCTTCTACTTATGAGTGAGATCATATGGTATTTGACTTTCTCCCTCTGACTTATTTCAGTCAGCATAATACCCTCAAGGTCCATCCATGTTGTCACAAATGGCCAGATTTCGTCATTTCTTATGGCTGAGTAGTAGTCCATCATGTATAAATACCACATCTTCTTTGTCCATTCGTCCCTTGATGGGCACCGAGGTTGCTTCCAAGTCTTGGCTATTGTGTATAATGCCGCAGTGAACATAGGGGTGCAAGTATCTTTATGCCTTTGTGTTTTCAAGTTCTTTGGCTAAATACCCAGCAGTGGAATAGCTGGATCATATGGTAGATCTATCCTTAATTTTCTGAGGATACTCCATACTGCTTTCCATAGTGGCTGCACCAGTTTGCACTGCCACCAGCAGTGAACAAGGATTCCCTTCTCTCCACATCCTCTCCAACATTTATTGTTTCCTGTCTTGTTAATTACAGCCATTCTGACCAGAGTGAGGTGATACCTCATTGTAGTTTTGATTTGCATTTCCCTGATAGCTAATGATGTTGAGCATCTTTTCATATGCCTGTTGGCCATCTGTATATCTTCTTTGGAGAAATCTCTGTTCAGATCTTTTGCCCATTTTCTAATTGGATTGTTGGTTTTTTTGTTGTTGAGCTGTATGAGTTCTTTGTATATTTTGGATATTAACTTCTTATCTGATATGTGGTTTGCAGATATCTTCTCCCAATTGTTAGGTTGTCTTTTCATTTTGTTGATGGTTTCCTTTGCTTTGCAGAAGCTTTTTAGTTTGATGTAGAGCCAGATGGCTTCCCTGGTGAATTCTACCAAACATTCAAAGAAGACTTAATACCTATCCTTCTCAAACTCTTCCAAAAAAATTGAAGAGGAGGAGATGCTTCCTAACTCCTTCTACGAAGCAAACATTATCCTGATACCAAAACCAGACAAGGACAACACAAAAAAATAAAATTACAGGCCAATATCACTGATGAACATCGATGCAAAAATCCTCAAAAAAATACTAGCAAATCGAATACAACAATACATTAAAAAGATCATACATCATGATCAAGTGGGTTTCATTCCGGGGACACAGGGATGGTTCAACATCTGCAAATCTATCAACGTGATACACCACATTAACAAAATGAAGAATAAAAATCACATGATCATCTCAATAGATGCAGAGAAAGCATTTGACAAGATACAGCATCCATTTATGATAAAAACTCTAAATAAATTGGGTATAGAAGGAAAATACCTCAACATAATAAAGGCCATATATGACAAACCCACAGCAAATATCATTCTCAATGGAGAAAAACTGAAAGCTATCCCTCTAAGAACAGGAACCAGACAAGGATGCCCACTGTCACCACTCTTATTTAACATAGTATTGGAAGTCCTAGCCAGAGCAATCAGGCAAGAAAAAGAAATAAAAGGGATCCACATTGGAAAAGAAGAAGTGAAACTGTCACTCTTTGCAGACGACATGATTTTATATCTAGAAAACCCTAAAGAGTCCACTAAAAAACTTTTAGAAATAATAAAGGAATACAGTCAAGTTGTGGGATACAAAATCAATGTACAAAAATCGGTTGCATTTCTATACACTAACAACGAAGTAGCAGAAAGAGAAATTAAGAATACAATCCCATTTACAATTGCAACAAAAAGAATAAAATACCTAGGAATAAACTTAACCAAAGAGGTGAAAGATCTGTACACCAAAATCTATAAAACATTGTTGAAAGAAATCGAAGAAGACACAAAGAAATGGAAAGATATTCCGCGCTCTTGGATTGGAAGGATTAACATCGTTAAAATGTCCATACTTCCTAAAGCAATCTATAGATTCAACACAATCCCTTTCAAAGTTCCAACAACATTTTTTACAGAAGTAGAACAAAGAATCCTAAAATTTATATGGAACAACAAAAGACCCCGAATAGCCAAAGTATTCCTGAGAAAAAAGAACAAAGCTGGAGATATCACACTCCCCGATTTCAAATTATACTACAAAGCCATAGTAACCAAAACAGCATGGTACTGGCACAAAAACAGACACATAGATCAATGGAACAAAATTGAGAGCCCAGAGGTAAACCCACACGTTTATGGACAGCTAATATTCAACAAGGGAGCCAAGAGCATATATGGAGAAAGGAGAGTCTCTTCAATAAATGGTGTTGGGAAAACTGGACAGCCACATGCAAAAGAATGAAAGTAGACCATTCCCTTACACCATGCACAAAAATCAACTCGAGATGGATTAAAGACTTGAATGTAAGACCTGAAACCATGAAACTTCTAGAAGAAAACATAGGCAGTATGCTCTATGACATTGGTCTGAGCAGCATATTTTCAAGTCCCATGTCTGACCAGGCAAGGAAACAAAAGAAAAAATGAACAAATGGGACTACATCAAACTAAAAAGCTTCTGCACAGCAATGGATTTTTTTTAATTGAGATGTATGAGTTCTTTATATATTTTGGATATCAAACCCTTATCCAATATATGGTTTGCAAATACTTTCTCTCATTCTATAGGTTCGTTTTCATTTTTTTGATTGTTTCTTTTGCTGTGCAGAAGCTTTGTAGCTTGATATAGTCACACTTGTTGAATGTTGCTTTTATTGCTTGTGCTTTTGGTATCATATCCAAAAAATCATTGCCCAGGAGCTTCTTTCCTGTTTTCTTCTAGGAGTTTTATGGTATCAGGTTTTATGTTTAAGTCTTTAATCCATTTCGAGTTAATGTTTGTGCATGTGTAAGATAGGGGTCCACTTTCATTCTTCTGCATGTGGTTATCTAGTTTTCCCAACACCATTTGTTAAAGAGACTGTCTTTTCCCATTGAGTGTTCTTGGCTCCCTTGTCAGCTATTAGTTGATTGTAAATGCAGGGGTTTATTTCTGGGCTCTCTTTCAGTTCCATTGGTCTGTGTGTCTACTTATATGCCAATACCAAAATGTTTCAATTACTATAGCTTTGTTGTATAGTTTGAAATCAGGAAGCATGTTGCCTACAACTTTGTTCTTCTTTCTCAGGATTGCTTTGTATTCAAAGTCTTTTGTGATTTCATACAAATTTTAGGATTTTTTTCCATGTCTATGAAAAATTCCATTGGAATTTTGATAGGGATTGTGTTGAATCTATAGATGGTTTTGGGTAGTATGGACATTTTGACAATATTAAGTCTTCTGACTCATGAACATGAGATATCTTTCCATTTGTTTGTGAAGTCTTGTCATTTTCATTGTACTGATCTTTCACTTCCTTGGTTAAATTTATTCCTAATTATTTTATTGTTTTGATGCTATCATGAATGGGATTTTTTTTTTTAATTTCTTTTTCAGATGTTTCATTGTTAGTGTATGGAAACAGAACTGATTTCTATATGTTGATTTTGTATCCTGTAACTTTACTGAATTTGTTAATTACTTCCGACAGTTTTGGGATTGAGTCTTTAGGGTTTTTTATATATCAGATCGTACCATCTGCAATTAATGACAATTTTACTTCTTTCTGATTTGGATGCCTTTTATTTCTTTGTCTCTCTGGCTAGGACTTTCAGTACTATATTAAATAAAAGTGGTAAGAGTGAGCACCCTCTCTTGCTCCTGATATTGGAGTAAAAGCTTTCAATTTTTCTCTACTGAGTATAATGTTAGCTGTAGGTTTGTCATATATAGCCTTTATTATGTTGAGGTACATTCCTTCTATATTCAATTTATTGAGAGTTTTTATCATGAAAGGATGTATTTTGTAAATGCTTTCTCTGCATCTGTTGTGAAGATCATATGATTTTTATCTTTCATCCTATTAATATAATGTATCACATTTATTGATTTGCATATATTGAACCATCCTTGCATCCCAGGGATAAATCCCACTTGTCATGGTGTATAATGCTTTCAATGTGTTGTTCAAGTTGGTTTGCTAGTATTTTGTTGAGAATTTTTACATCTATATCTATCAGGGATATTGGTCTGTTGTTTTCTTTTCCTGTAGTCTTTCCCTGGCTTTGGTATTGGGGTAATTGTGGCCTCATAAAATGGGTTTGGAAGTGTTTCTTCTTCTTCAATTTTTGTGAAGAGTTTGAGAAGGATTAATGTTAACTCTTCTTTAAATATTTGGTAGAATTCACCACTGAAGCCATCTAGTCCTAGGGTTTTCTGTGTTGGGAGGTTTTTGACTACTGATTCAATCTCCTTACTTGTTATCGATCGTTCACATTTTCTTTTTCTTCCTGATTCAGTCAAAGCAGGTTGTATGTTTCTAGGAATTTATCCATTTCTTCTAGGTTATCCAATTTGTTAGCATATAATTGTACATAGTACTCTCTTATCTTTTGTATTTCTGTGGTATCAATTGTAATGTCTCCTCTTTCATTTCTGGTTTTATTTATTTGAGTCTTCTCTCTTTTTTTCTTAGTCTAGCTAAACGTTTGACAATTTTGTTTATCTTTTCAAAAAACCAGCTTAGTTTCATTGATTTTTTTCCCCTTGTTTTTCTGATCTCTATTTCATTTATTTCCACCCTGATCTTTGTTGTTTCCTTTCGTCTGCTAACTTTGGGCCTAGCTTGTTGTTCTTTTTTCTAGTTCCTTGACGTGTAAAGCTAGGTTGTTTCAGATCTTTCTATTTTCTTAACATAGGCATTTATCACCATAAATTTCCCTCTCAAAACTGCTGTTGCAGCATCCCTTAGGTTTGAGTATGTTGTGTTTCCATTTTCATTTGTTTCAAGATATTTTTTGATTTCCCTTTTAATTTCTTCTTTGACGCATTGGTTGTTCAGGAGTATGTTGTTTAATTTCCACATATTTGTAGATTTTCCAGCTTTCCTCTTGTTGATTTCTAGTTTCATACCATAGTGTTCAGAAAAAATACTTGGTATGATTTCAGTCTTCTTAAATTTGCTAAGACTTGGTTTGTATTCTATCATATGGTCTATCAAGAAAAATGCATATTCTGCTTCTATTGGATAGAATATTCTATACATGTCTGTTAGGTACATTTGGCCTAATGTGTGGTTCAAGTCCATGTTTCTTTGTTGATTTTCTGTCTGGATGATCTTTCCATTGCTGAAAGTGGTGTATTGAGATCGCGTACTATTTTGTATTGTTGTCTATTTTCTGCTTCAGAGCTGTTAGTATTTGCTTAATATGTTTAGTGCTCCAATGTTAAATGCAGATATATGTACAATAGTTATATTCTTCTTAAGCAACTCTCCCTTTTATCATTATATATTGACTTGCTTTGTCTCTTGTTACTGTTTTTGGTTTAAGTCTATTTTGTCTGATATAAGAAGTATAGTTACCCCCACTTTCTTTTGGTTTTCACTTGCATGGAATGTCTTTTCCCATCCCTTCACTCTGACCTTATGTGTATCCTTAAAGCTGATGTGAGTCTCTTGTAGGTAGCATATAATTGGGCCTTGTTTCTTAATCCATCCAGCCACTCTGTGCCTTTGATGGTGAATTCAGTGCATTTACATTTAGAGTTATAATACCATTTTATTCATTGTTTTCTGGTTGTTTTATATTTCCATTGTTTCTTTTCCCTCTGTTTCTGCTTACCTTTTGTAAATCAGTGATTTTCCATGGAGGTATACTCTGTTTCCCTTTTCTTTATCTTTTGTGCATCTTCTCTAGGTTTTTGCTTTGTGGTTACCATGAGGCTTACATAAGACATCTCATAGATAAAACAGTATATTTTAAGCTCGTAGCAACTTAACTTCACTCGTCTACAAAAGCTTCACCGTTTTATTCCCCCCTTTTATATTTTTGATGTCATTAATTTCTTAACAAATTACAGTAGCTAAAATTATTCTTAATACTATTTTCCTTTGAGCCTTATACTATAGTTAGGTGGTTCACACACTGTCCTATTACAGAATTAGGACTTTCTAAGCCTGACTGTGTGTTTACCTTTATCAGTACATTGTGTACTTTCGTATGTTTGCATGTCACTGATTAGCATCTGTTCATTTCAGCCTGAAGAACTCCTTTCAGCATTTCTTGCAAAGCAGATCTAGTGGCAATGAACTCCTTCAGCTTTTGTTTGTCTAGGAAAGTCTTTTTCTCCTTCATATCTGAAGGATAACTTTGCCAGGTAGAGTATTCTTGCCTGGCAATTCTTTCCTTTCAACACTTTGAGTATGTCATTTCACTCCCTCCTGGCCTGTAGGGTTTCTGCTGAGAAATCCGCTAATAGCCTAATGGGGGTTCCTTTGTAGGTTACAATCTTTTTTTCCACTGGCTGTTTTTAAAATTCTTTATCTTTGATTTTTGATAGTTTCATTATAGTGTGTCTTGGGAAGGTCTTTTTGCATTGAGATAATAGGATGATCTATTAGCTTGGTGAACTTGGATGTCCAGTTCTCTCCCCAGGTTTGGAATTTAATTAAACTTTCTGCTCCATTCCCCCTTTTTTCTCTTTCTGGAACCCTTATTTTTCTATTATTAGTTCTTTTGATAGAATCCCTTATATTACAGAGGTTTTCTACACTGTTTTTCGTTCTTTTTCCTTTGGTGTCGTCTAACTGGGTTATTTCAAAATCCTCTAACTCACTTATTCTGTCTTCCATTTGTTCTGCTCTACTGCAGATGCTCTCTATTGCGTTTTTCATTTTATTCATCAAGCTCCTCAGGTCCAGAATTCCTGCTTGGTTCTTTATAGGGATTTTTTTCTTTGGTAAATATTTCATTTTTAACCTGTGTATTTTTTAATTGTCTTTTGGAATTTTCCTGTAGCTCATTGAGTTTCTTCAAAGTAGCTATTTTGAATTCTTTATTAGCTAGATCACAAAATTCCATCCCTTTGAGCTTGGTTATTGGAGAATTGTTATCTTTTGGTGATGGTGTGTTTGATTTTTCATGTTCCTTGTGGTTGTGCATTGCTTTTTTCACATCTAAAGGAGAAGATATAATTTAATAATTTAAGCAGACTTAAATCTTTGCTAGTTGCCCTCCAATGGTGTATTCTGTTCATTGGCACTCTTATTTTCTGGAGTTTTCTCTGCCTTTGTGGGTACACCTGTTCCACTCTTTTTGCTGCCTCTTGTGGCAGAATTCTTAAGCTTTTATGTCTTCTCTGGTTCTTACAACCTACTAGCTGGCCACTGGAAATCTCTCCTTTGTTTTGCAGAAGGTGGCGCTATAGCTCAGCTTTGTGGTTTTTCCATTGCCCATAGATCCTGGCCTGAGCATACTTCCTGTCTACTGGAGCTCACTCTTGCCACCCATCTCAGGAGTGTGCACAAGGACCCAGCCAGACAATGGAGGGAGGTATGAGTTTAGCACTTGGGGTGTTGGGGGTGCCAGAGAACAGCTAGGGAGATCCCCAGGTGTGGTACTCCCAGAGGCTCATGGGTGGACTTCATACTGAGCACAGTCAGCAAGAACTGTGTGCCTTTAAAGCCCTTTGATATTCTTTTCTGCCTCTTTCCCAATCTCCTCTCTTCTCCCAGTCACAGAGGTCCCACCTCAGTACTCTGGCTGCTACTGGAGAGATACAGGTTTCTCCAGCTGTATCCCACACCACTGGAGTAGCTGGACACTCACTCTCCACTCTCCTTTTCCTCTGCAGGAGAGGTTGGGGCCACCTGATAGTTCAGCCCCATGCAGTGTTGACTTGGCAGGGGCTGGGACAACAGCACTAGTAAAGTTCTTTCCATCTCCAATGTGTCCAAACTCGTTTGGTTTGTTCCAGTGGCATGCTGGAATCTCCCCTTGGGAAGACTGGACTTGTGCAGTTTCTCTCTTGTCTGTGGGTATCTGCCAGCTCACCACTCTTCTGCAGCATGAGAAGTGGGGGTAGGTTTGCTGTTCGCCTGGTTCCACAGCCTGCACCCAGGTCTGTCTGCCTATGATTGGATGCACAGGTGGGCGAGACTCCTCCCAACTCCCTTGGCATGTAGTGCTGGATCTCACAGCTCCCACAAAGGTGCTTTTGTTTGTGGATGGGTGACTAATTCTTTGTTGATAAATGGGGACAAAAAGAAGTAACTGTCCTATGCCACCATGATACTGATGTAACTCCCTGATGGTATCTTTTGATACTTTTCCTCTTGGTCACATCTTGGAGGCCCTCAAGACTCTCCTAAACTCTGCCTCTAGGAGAGCCTGCCAGGAGCACTCAGTGGGGTAGTAGCACTGTGGGGCCTGGTTTCCAAAGGGAATCCGCAAGTAAATAGTGGTCTAACTTTGTTGTTAAAGGGTGTGTTTTCTTCTGAGTGTAGAAACAAATGCTACTACATTTGGGGGGGCTTTTGTTACTTTGCACTTTGTTGAGACATCACCAGCCAGAGAGAAGCAGTCCTGCACAGCCGCAGGACTCTCACCTGTGCACACACAGGCATCTTCCAGGTTGGCCTGCGCTGGTGGAGACTGGGGATTTTGAATGAAGCCCAGACTCCTTATATCATCACTGTGTGTCATTTCCAGTGTTCACAAGGCTATTGCCGGAACACCTGGAGTAAATAATTGCTGGCCATTTCTGTCTATTACTATTACAGTATTTAGAATTGAAGCTGTATATCCTTTGCCCCTAACCCTATCAGTATAACTGGCTAAAATTCTGGTCTTTGAAAATAAAGCTTCAGACCTGCTCCCAATGGTCATTTCAGGCAAAAGCTCGATCTTAATTAGGTGAAAGTTCTGGAGTCGGCAGATTAACTTATGACAAATGAACATGCTGTTGAAAACACGTGGGACCCTATTTCAGAGGCTGTGATCATTCAGGTGCTCCGTCACCACTTCCTGATTGTGCGACCTTAGAACAGCAGCACCGCACCCTCCCTACATGGCACCCCAAGAGAGACCATTGCTCACGGTGGGAGCCTGCACAGGAGCAACCACTGGCTCAGTAGAGGGAGTAGGGAAAAGGCAGTAAATAGAGCTTGATGGCTTTACTTTTTGTAGCAAGCAAAGTGCCATCCGTTGCCCTGTGACCATCCATAGGCTCCTCTGCAGCCCTGGCAGCTGTGGCCCGTTGGGCTGGATAAATCGTGCTGAGCTTCAAGCTAAACTTCTGTGACCCCAACAGATGCATTTTGTACAGAATGAAAAGTCAACGCACAGGACTTTCTCTGATTCCTAATAATGTGGGACTCTTATTACTGATTATAATTAGGGTTCTTGCCACACCATGTAGCCTGGTTTATTTACCAGGAAGGGCCGGTGAGAATCAACATGGAGGTGGCAGGCCCAGCCCGGTCATTGGTCTCATTGTAATTAAGGCATTTGTGCTGACAGGCCAACAGGGTAGAGCTTTTATCTCTGTAGCTGCGACCACCCTCCCCACACCCGTCCCTCTAACCACAGTGAGCAGTGATTGGGGCTCATGGTGCCCATGGCGTGGCGTGCATACGAAGTCATGTTAACACCCAGCATAAACAAGCCAAAGGAAATCAGAATCAATGAGAAAGGTGAAGGGGGTTAGTATTGTATACTCAGTTCTGCATTGTTACCTAGCGCCACTAAAATGAAGATGTCCATTTAAATTACCCAGTTTGTGTTTTGTTTCATTTTGATTAAAACTAGCAACACACTGCCCTAAAAAATATACTTTTGAAATAAGTATTCCTAAGCAATTTAGAGCTTGGAAGAAGTCAGAGAAACACTGGAATGAGGACCTGAGCCCCTTTAGCCCTCAGTGCCTCACCAGGGCTGCATGGAAGTAACATGGAGGGGCCACTCCTGGATGCCATGGGGCTGCGGAGGGGGTTCCTGCCTTCAAGGAGCTTGCAGGCCGCTTAAGGAGCTGCAAATGTGAAAAGTTACACCCCTAAGAGATGTGAACCACAGTCCAAAAGAGGAAGTGGTGTCACCTGGCTCCTGGCTAGTTGTCAAGTAAACTGGAAAGACCAAGGTGGCATCTGTGAGTTCAGAGGAGAGGAAGATTCCTTCAGGCCGGGAAGAGATCCATGAAAGAAAGAGCCTGGGAAACAAGCAGAAGCAGCCAATACTTAACATCATTTGAAGAGAGAGTGACATTTTTGAAAAATCCTTCCATGGCAAGTAATTGTCCAAGGAAGCTACTGAATTTTCCCTGGGGAGTATCCACACAGTCATCCTGAAGTGATTTCCTTTGAAAGGTGGCCTGTGAGATGGTCTGGCTTTTCCCCCCCCTCACACCAGAACTGGCAGGCCTTGATGAACTCAGCTCTTCCCTGATGGTTTCTGGTGTCATTTAGTGATGGTCAGCCACCATCCGGTGCCACCTTCCAGGCTGTGACTGCACCCTGCCCTGCCTCCACTGACTCTGTACCTGGGCCAGCTGCCAGTCCTGCCTGAGAGGGGGTTGGGCACTGCGTCTGGGGAGGGCATATGCATTCTATGTGCTTGTACCCTTGTTTCCTGGCTTCTCTGGGCTCAGGCAGGGTCCCTGCTGGCTGTGTTCCTTGGCATGTCCCTCTGAATTGCAATGGGGTGACACTCAGGAGATGCCCATGCATGTGTGTAGTGTGACCGTTGGATCCATTGCCATGATACAGCAGTTTGGCTTAAGAACTAGTGTCCATTCTGGCTGGTCCATGTCCCTGCCGACTCAGGTGTTCATTATGTGACTCTCACCAGCTCTCAGGGCCTGGTCCCCACCTCTTCATGCTCTGACCACCTGCAGTGTCACCCTTCCTGTGCTCGTGTTTTCCAGTAGGGGTGGCACCCTTGTACCGCAGCAACAGCCCACCTCAAACTTCTGCTAAGGGCCAGGGCTCCAGGAGTCCCGTCCTGAAGGCCCCTGATACACTGGCCACGACAGGCCAGGGTTATGAAGGGCCGTGGGAGGGCTCTGTGCATCAGTGAGCACTTGATGGGCAGAACCTGCATCCTGAACCAGACCGGCACGTGTTCTCCTCACTCAGTAACTGGGGGCACCTGGCTTCGATTCTCACAGATGATCCCTGACCTCACCAACTGCAGTCACTGGGTCAGGACCCGCTGGCTGGAGTCCTGCAGAGGTTTTCAGCCTTGTCCCAGGGCAGGGAGGCCCAGCAGGCTTCTGAAGCAGCCAGCACCTTCTCATAGCTGCTGAGGCCCCCTGACCTCCCAGCCCCAAGGGCATCCTGGCCACCCAAGAGGAAGGAGCAAGCCCTTTCCTTAGAGTGAGTAGTGGTGGTGGTGGTTTCCTTTGAGATGTGTGCAGGGTCAGGTGCTCGGCCTGGGGATGCCAGGCTGACCCCACATCCTCCAGTAGGACCTCCATCCCTCTGCAGCTGGCCGAGGCATTTCCTGTAAACAGAAGCCCGGGTATCAGCTCATGACTGAAAATGAGCTGCTTTCTCAGTCTATGAAACATGGAACAGAGGTGGGCGGGAAATGCCAGCCCCAGGTTAATGTGCATGGTTAGTGAGTAGTGTCTGGGACACTTGTCCCCAAGCAACCTGCGAGGAAAAACAGCCGAGCCCCCAGTCTCTCTTCATTCTGCTCTGTTTTCTCAGCATCTCCTAGGTGATGCTCGGTGCTGAGAACACATTTATGCGGGTGCTACAGATAGGGACAGAAGCACTGAGAAGGCCTGGAACTGTCCCCATTAACAGGTTCACAGAGGTGCTCCGGGGCATTCTGCCTTATGTTCAAGAGCTGATTTACTCTGCTCCTTATCTCCTATTGCATAGATGAATCGGCATTGCGGTGGCCTGTTTACAACTAGAACCCCTAAATGGCCCTGGCCCTTCCAGGTAACTGGTTTCAGATGTCAGTCGGTTGGCTGATAGGCGCCACCTCATGAACTTCCCAGTGCTCTGAACCCGCCAAGTGACCCCACACTTGCTCCGATCCATGCCCTGATGGTCGCACGGCTCAGCCTCACCTCCTCCGGTCACCTGCCAAGGCCACTTTTTCACTCTGACCACCCTTCCCAAAGCAGTACATCCTCCGTCCGCTGTCGGCTCCCAGCGCCGTCAGCACCTGACTGACTGTGTCGTTGCCTCTCAGTAGAACAAAACGTAGACTCCCTGAGAGCAGGGCCTCGTGTTGCCCGCACTTTCCTGGTGCCTGGGCCAGAGCAGGTGCTCAGGAACCTGGATGGAGGGAGGAGGAGGATGAGTCCTGGAGAAAGACCTTGGCCCTCCCCAAACCCCCTGTGGCCTGAGGACAGGAAGCCTTCCTCTCTGCACATGAATAAGGCCCAACCCCAGAGCTGTGAAAGGTGTAGCTGCCAAGCAGAGTTGGCCTAGTAGGGGCCGATATTGCCCAGAAACTGAGAGGTCTGCCCTCGAGTTAAAATTTACAAGGAAAAACCATCCTCCTTCACAGCCCTGCAGGCACCCACACGGAGGGACCTCGGGGAGAGGCTGGATCAGGGTGAACTCGAATCTGTCCTGAAGCCGCAGCAGGTGCGCAGGGCTCTGCTGTGACCCACTGAAAGGCCTGCCCCGCAGTCTGCACTGCCAACTCCTTTGTGGCACCACATCTGGGGAGCGGGGCCTAGCGGGGCTTTTAGCTTTCACAGCCACCAGCCTGCCACCGAGAAACCAGTAAAGACACTTGCCGGCCCAATTCTCTTTTAAGAATCTCTTCCCTGGAAAGGCAAAGAACAAAGTTCTCCTGTCCTTCATTTTGTAGAAGGGGGCACCCAAGGACCAAGTTACACAAAGATGACTGAGATACTGTTACTACCCCCGTTTCACAGATGTGAAAACTGAGGCATGGCATTCACAAAGCAAGCACGTGTGTGTGAGCATGCCCAGAGTGGATGGCGATTTGGGTTGTTTCCCAGCTTATTTGGCCCCAACATCATGTGGGTGCAGAATACTTATTAAATCTCAGAGTCCTTGGAACCTACTTAGGGAAATATCGCTCTGCCAATGGAGGGCATATGCAGGCACAAAGAGAACACGAGATATTTTTCCTGATGAGATTTACTTGATTCCTGGTTTGTACTGAAGGCCTTTACCACACAGTTATTTACTACCCAACTCAATTTAAACTTGCTAATTGAGTTAAAAAATCCTGAGGGGGAGAGTTTTATAGATGTATTTTCACTAGAATTACTTTATTAAGACTATAAAGTTATTTTATGGGGGCTGGCCCCGTGGCCGAGTGGTTAAGTTCGCGCGCTCTGCTGCAGGCGGCCCAGTGTTTCGTTGGTTCGAATCCTGGGCGCGGACATGGCACTGCTCGTCAGACCACGCTGAGGCAGCGTCCCACATACCACAACTAGAAGAACCCACAACGAAGAATACACAACTATGTACCGGGGGGCTTTGGGGAGAAAAAGGAAAAAATAAAATCTTAAAAAAAAAAAAAAAAAAAAGTTATTTTATGACATGTAATGTTAATATAGTCTGCTTTAATACAGGAAATGACCAAAAGTCCTTTTTCCATAATGGGATATGGAATTAAGAAAAATTAGAATGTATTTTTCTGATTTGAAATTATACCCCTAGTAAATAAAGTAGCAACCAGTATTGCCACACTGCGTTTGTGGGTGGTGGTTTTTTTTTTTAACTTACAGAATTGGGAGTGGTTCCTATCCAGAAAGAAGAGAAAGGTCCTTGGGTCACAGAGAAGGGAAAATGGCTGGACAGGCGAGGAGACATAAACGTTGATGCTTTCACTCTCTCTCTCCAAATCAGCCTGAAATAGAAAGTGGCTGAGACTAGATGAATGGATAAAGAAGATGTCCTATATACACACACAATGGAATATTATTCAGCCATGAGAAAGAAGGAAATCCTGCCATTTACAACAAATGGATGGACCTTGAGGGCGTTATGCTAAGTGAAATAAGTCAGACAGAGAAAGACAAATACTGTACGATATCATTTATATGTGGAATCTAAAAAAGCTAAACTCATAGAAACGGAGAATGGGATGGTGGTTACCAGGGGCTAGAGGGTGGGGGAAATGGGGAGATGTTGGTTAAAGGATATAAACTTGCAGTTATAAGAGGAATAAGTTCTGGGAATGTGATGTACAGCATGGTGATTATAGTTAATAATACTGTATTATATACTTGAAAGTTGCTAAGTGAGTAGATTTTAAATATTCTCACCACAAAAAGGAAATGGTAATTATGTGATAGCATGGAGGTGTTTGCTAATGATTTTGTGGTGTATGTGTATCAGATCAACCCATTGTACACCTTAAACTTATACAAAGTCATATGTCAGTTATATCTCAATGAAGCGGGGGTGGCAGGGGAGTAGCTGAGAAGTCTCAGCCATGCCCCTAGCTCAGGGCTGGATGCCTGAAGGAAGGTGGCAGGATGAGAGCCAGGGGGCTGCCAGGGGAAGTACTGGCTGCCCCCATGGCCACAGCTCCATTGGCAGGGCCTAGAGGGGACCTGGCACCTGCCAGCAACAGTGCTCAATCCTGCCCTCACTCTCCTGGACATCTGCCACCAGGGCCCTGAGCAAGCACCTGCCCCTCCACCTCCAGCCCACCTTCCAGCCTGGGGAAGGCCCATCGCCAGTGTCCAAAGATAAACCCATGTGCCTGCCCCTCCCAGCTCACACATTTGGAAATGAGAATTTGATGAGAGCAGTTCAGTCACCTAGCCACTGTGAACTGTGTGACTGTGTCCCTGTTGTTGCTGATACACTCAGTCCTGGACAGTTACACAGCTCTTTGCTGTCTGTGTTGCATGAAGGACTACATGACAGGTACCATGATCACCCTTCTTCCTCCCCCAAGACAGATGGTTTCCTGGTCAGACCTCTGAATGTTGCTCTTTTGAGTTTCCACCAGAGGGATCCAGGGACAGGGATGGCAATAAGGTCTCCATATCACGTCCCCTCTCTGTGTTGCAGCTGGTGAGTGACCTGTTGGAATTTTGCTTCTATACCTTCCGAGAGTCCCAGGCCCTGAAGGTGGAGTTCCCTGCGATGCTGGTGGAGATCATCAGCGACCAGCTGCCAAAGGTGGAGTCTGGGAACGCCAAGCCCCTTTACTTTCACAGGAAGTGACAGAAGACGTCTTACCAGGAGAACTTTGCCTTAAGTTTCCCCGTGTTATTCTGCACCCACGAAGGACCCAAGAAATCATATTTTTAACCTGTGATGGTTGATTCACACTTGTTCAGCAGTTTCTCAAGTTTAAAAAATCATGTCAAGGGTTTGGAGCCCGGAAAGCATTTTGACGTGGATTTGGCAAGACCTGAGCAGTCGAAACGATTCTTTCCCCTCCAATCCCCAGCGCTTAGAAACATGTTCCTGTTCCTCTGGATGAAAAGCCATATCTAGCGAATAACTCTCTGATTTTGATATTTTAACAGATGGAAGTTTTAACTCTGCCATGTAGTTTCTGGTATCGTTCGCTTGTTTTAAAAGGGTTCAAGGACTAACGAACTTTTTAAAGCTTACCCTTGGTTTGCACATAAAACGTATAGTCAATATGGGGCATTAATATCCTTTTATTATTTAAAAAACACAAAAACAAAAAATATATACAGATTCCTGTTGTGTAATAACGGAGCCCGTGAAGCGGAATAGCGCCCTCTGCAGGTCTCTTTTTCGCCCACGTCCTTCTGCATCACTGGTATACACACCCTTTAGCGTCCATTTATTATTTAATTAGAATGGATAAGATGTTAAAACAAATGCCTTGGTTTAAATTTCTAGTATCTATTGTGTTGGCTTTACAAATAATTTTTTGCAGTCTTTTGCTGTGCTGTACATTACTGTATGTATAAATTGTGAAGGACCTGATATAAGGTATAAGGAACTTTTGTAAATGAGACACATACAAAAAAAAAAAACTTTAATGGTTAATAGGATGAATGGGAAAGTATTTTTGAAAGAATTCTATTTTGCTGGAGACTATTTAAGTACTATCTTTGTCTAAACAAACAAGGTAAAATTTTTTTTTGTAAAGTGAAATGTTCTGCATGCCTAATGAACCGTTTACAGTGTATTTAAGAAAGGGAAAGCTGTGCCTTTTTTAGCTTCATATCTAATTTACCATTTTACAGTCTCTGTTGTAAATAACCACACTTAAACCTCTTTGGTTGTCTGTAAGCCTTTCTACTTTTTCTGTACTTCTGTTTTGTCCTCGGTCTCCCGCTCCGGGTGTTCGTGGGGCTTGAGCACGTTTTCCGGCTTCTGCTTCATCCTCCTTCCATCGGGGAGCAACACGCTGCGGTGTCTGCAGCTCCTTGAAGGTGTCACTCGACAGCACACATGTGCGAGAATGTCCTGGGAGTGCTGCAGCTTTAGAAAAGCTGCCTCTTTTCTTTTTTTCCTCAAGAAGCGGAGTCAGCTCTAGGAGAGCAAGTCTGGAAACGCCATGGCTCGGAGAGCACGGTTTCATCCCATTTTAGAAGATCGAATTTTCTCCTTTGGGAAAAAAATTCCATGCACTCTCTCTGTCTGTGAAAGATGAAATGTTCACTTCTGGTCTTGGAAAGGGGTTTTGCACTCCGAACTGGGCAAGGGAACACTGGGAGGTCATTGCAGGATGCACTGGGGAGATGCATACTGGCACGGTTCGGTCAGAACGGCGTGGAGACCGCACGATCATTAGACGGTTTTTAGATTTTTAAAAGGTAGGTTTTAAAAATAAATTTTATACATAAACAAACAGTTTTGGAAAAAAAAACTACAGATCATATAAGCAAGACAGTGGCACTAAAATTTCTAATTCATTAATCTGTTGGGCACTGATGCAACTTATGGCTTTTCTCTTGCCCCAAATTGCAAACGTATATATCTTTGGGGAAACAACAGCATGATTGCACTAAATAAACTCCTTTGAATAGAGGCCAAATTAATCTTTTAAAAGTGATGATAATCATCAGGTACTCAGTGAAATCACATTATTTTCCAAAACCTAAAAGCTGGAGAAGCCCAAGGCCGGGAGAAGGCAGCGTTGGGATCAACACTTTTCTCCAGGGTTCACCATGCAGGCAACATTATCTTGTCTTTAGAAGACACCTGCCTTATGCAAGGGGAAACCTGTGAAAGCTGCATTCAGAGGGAGAGGTTTTCTTACATAATTTGCAATTTCAGGAATTTAATTTATAGGCAGATCTTTAAACACAGTCAACTTAACACGCACAGCAATATGAAAGCCACACTAGAAAGGTGATAAATACACAGCATGCAGACTGGGAGTTTCTAGAAAAGAAATGGCTTACAAGAGCAGCTTTTAGCTCAGACTTATTTTTTATGAAATTGGAATTTCGACGTAACCAGGATTGGGATGGAGACGGTCTGCATCAGCTTTTTGTATTAACAAAGTTACTGGCTCTTCGTGTGTCTCCGGGTAACTTTGCTTATTAAACAGCAAAGCCATATTCTAAATTCACTGTTGAATGCCTGTCCCAGTCCAAATTGTCTGTCTGCTCTTATTTTTGTACCATATTGCTCTTAAAAAATCTTGGTTTGGTACAATTCATAATTCACCAAAACTTCTTCATAGAATTAAAAAACACACTAAATTAGTTTAAAATGAAGCAATTTATATCTTTATGCAAAACCCTATGTCTGTCTTTGCAAAGGACTGTAAGCAGATTACAATAAATCCTTTACTTTAATCACCTGTTGTTTTGGAAACAGTTCATTTGAATGTCTGTAGGAACACCTGGATTTTGTGCCCTTATAAGTCTTGATTATATGCGCTTCTGCCTACATCCAAGATGGAGTAACAGTTTTTTTCCCCCATGTTAGAAAGAGCCCTGTGTTAACCATGTGTTATTTATACTCTTTGGGGACTGATAAGATGCCTTGTTTCTTACTGCTAATATTTGGTTCACTAAAACACCCTGTAGCAGTTTAATAACAGTTACTGCTACCAGGTAACTGCTAAACACTGTCTATCCATTGCCTCCTTTATCTTCACAACCACATGAAAGCATGTTCATTTCAGTCTTTGAGACTCACGTGAGAGCAAGTGCCCTTCTGACGAGTTCTTCCCCTACGCGGTTTGTCTCGCTCTCTCACCCCAGTCTTCTTGGGCTGTCAAGAAACTCAGCTGTCCATGGCCATGATGCTTCCCCCACCTCTTACAGGCTGCCTCCCTTGATTTCACTCCTTAGTATGGACCACAAAAGAGCAGTAAATAATTATCAGCTCATTTTAAAACTAAAAAACATTTATTTCCCACAAGATACGTTCAAGTACGTTTTTAACGTGTCTAACTGTGGCTCATTCAAACTGTGTGCTTTCAGAAAGAGAAGACTACTTGAGAGTTAAATTCAGCTTTGCTTTAACACAGTAGTTAGACGGGAACATAACCTAGCCTTAAACAGCACAGGAAAAATATTTTAAAAACTTTAGTCGTGTGCACAAATTTGTTTGCAAAACATCTACTATAAATGAAGGTAATTTTATATCCTAAAATTTATGCAGTTTGAGCAGGGTTTTCACAGACAGCCCCTAAATGAAACAAAGCCATCTTAGGATGTGAGCCCACAGAGGCTAGCGGGAGGCCACCCCAGTATGCACCCTTGGTTAATGTGCATGCCCTTTCTGTATAGAGGCTCATTCTTGGGTCACGTATGACTGTATTTCTAAGAATTTCTAAAAGTGTTCTCAGGCCCAAAGAATCCAGCTGCACATGTAGGAATCATTAGCCAGGAACTAAATTTCTGCCACTGAGACAGCCAGCCACTATATGCCGAAGCAGTAAAAACTATGCATAGAGATGCATATATAATTAGGTGTTTGTTTGCTTCTGTATGTTAAATGCCCCTGGAGCAAATAGAAAACATTGTCCCTTTATGTTAAAGTCAGCTCTAACATAGTGTTTGATAAGCCACAAGTGTACGTAGACTAAAATGACTTGATTACAAGTAACTCTGGCACTTTAATCTCAAATCATCCAGTTGCTAGTGCAGCAATTTTCTTGTAAATAAAGCAGTGGCTTTCCAAACAACACTGGCTATGAGAAGATTAAGATCTTATCTTAATATTCCCCATGGACCAAGACTGTATACCAAAGCAACGTGAGCAATGGGGCAGAACAGCAGGTAGTTGCAACCACCCAAAACTTAGTGGTTTAAATCGACCAGCATTTATTATTTCTCATGAGTTCATGAGTTAGCTCAGGGGGTTCTGCTGATCTGGGCCAGCTTGGCTGCACTGGGCTTGTTCACGAGTCTGTGGTCAGCCAGTAGTTGACTGGACTAGGATGGTTTTGTTCCACGTGGCCTCTCATCCTCCAGTGGGCTAACCTGGGCATATCTTCATGGTAGACGCAAAGGCTCTAAGAAAAACAATGGAAAGGTTTAATACTTTTCAAGCTTCTGATTGCATCGTTTGCTCCTGTCCCATTAGCCAAAGCAAGTTACAAGGTCAAGCCCAAGAGTCAGCATGGGAGTGCCACAAAAAGAGCATGGATTGAGGGAGGAGGGAAATGTGGGGTCATTAAGTCCATCTACCACTAGCAGTTACTTGGGTATTTTTTTCATAGAATTTATGTTGCTAAGACAGTAGTTTCCATGTTTTCTGTGGTCTGAAAAAAACTATTTCTTTGGATCTTCATGTCCTGGGCCAGCCTGGTCCAGAGATGGTCACGGCTCCTGTGAAAAGTGGCTTGATGGGCTCAGGCTCCTCCCACTCTCTGAGTTGCTCCACCTGCAAGTTTCCTCAGTTGCTGAACCTTTCAAGGAAAGAGAAGTCCAGACACCAGCACATGGCAATGAGCCGCCTCAGTGAATCCCGTGCATTTACTGCCCGGTCAAGGTGCAAATCGCTTCTTGGGCAAAAAGCAGAAGTCTGCTTTCCAGTCAAGTTGATCTTCTGATAGGAAAGGATTCTCCAAGGTATTCTTCCAACCAGTAGATTGAGATATTTTTAGCCAGACGTTAAAGCATTAGGAGAATGTGCCAGGTTACCCAAATAGGGTAGCAATAAATCATTGCCCAGGTGAGTCAAGGAAAGAGAGCTGACAAGCATCTGGGAAGACATTTGCAGGGTGAGGAGCAGGCAAGCTGTCTGAGGACACTCTCCTGAAATAACATCCTCTGCCAGGAGTGAGGAAAGAAAGTGGTGTGGCTCACGAAGATTCAGAAAGTCATGGAAAACATCCGGCTGAGGAAGGAGTCAGAAAGACTGCCCTTGAGAGACTTGAGGGAGAACCAGTCAGACGGTAAGAAGGGGCCCAGCACTGAGGTGAATGGGGAATGAAGACAAGGCCAAGATTACAGAGGCAGAGTGTGCCTTGGGAAGGAGGGGAAAGGCCAGACAATGTAGGGCAGAGGGAGAGAGCAAGGATGGCCTTTGGAGAAGAGATGCCGGAGAGAAGCAGGGGGTGGCTAGGAAAGGAGAAGCAGGATGGAGACTGCCTTCTCCCGTCTTCTCCATTTACTGAGCCGTATGTCCTGCCATGCATCCTTCAGGCACTTGACATTCATTATCGTTTGCCACAACATCCCAATGAGGGCGGTACTACTACTTCCGTTTCACAGAAGAAAACTGAAGTCTAAAGAGGGCAAGTTAACTTGCCTAAGGTCACCAAGGCATAAAATAGTGAAAACAGGATTTCAAAATAGGTTCTTTTTAACTCAAAACATGCACTTTTAGCCACTGTAATAGCTCCTTGGGACTGCTATAACTAGGTGCCACGGCCCGGGTGGCTTCAACATCAGAAATGTATTGTCTCCTGGTTCTGGAGGCTGGAAGTCTGAGATCAAGATGTCAGCAGGGTTGGTTCCTTCTGAGGGCCACGAGGAAAGAATCTGTTCCAGACTTTTCTCCCTGGATTGCAGATGTCTATCTTCTCCCTGTGTCCCTTCACATTGTCCCCTCTCTATGCCTGTCTATCTCAGTGTCCAAATTTGCCCTTTTTTTTGGGCGGGGGGAAGGAAGCCTGCCGTGAGTTAACATCTGTGCCAATCGTCCTCCATTTTATGGTGCTAGGTCTGTACCTGGGGATCTGCAGCCAGGATCCGAACCAGCCAATCCCAGGCAGCCAAAGGAGAGAGCATGAACTTAACCACTATGCCACCGGGCCGGCCCCCCAAATTTCCCATTTTTATAAGGACACCTGTCGTACTGGATTAGGCCCCAACCCTACTGACCTCATCTTAACCAATTACATCTGCAGTGATCCTATATCCAAATGAGGTCACATTCTGAGGTACTGGGGTAGGATTTCAACATACGAATTTGGAGGGGGGCACAATTAAAGCCATAACAGCCATTATCCCGACTGGCCCCAGAGGCAAGATGGTGCAGCAGAGAGAACAGTGACTAGCTTACTGAACCTGAGCAAAGCTCTTTGCTCTTGAGAGCCTCTATTTTCTCATCTATAAAATGGGATAATTTCTCCTGGCTCACTTAGTCACTGTGGGGAAAGAATGAGTTAAACATTCATCATTGGTACAGAGAAGCCACTGCTTTCTCCACCCATACCCCCAACAGCAGATGTTTCTACTACACAGCAAGGGGGGTGCAGCCCTCACAGGCTCTTCAGCTCTGTTCTCCCCTGGCATCTTCTTTACAGCCGCAGAGGCCACCAGGGCAGGCCCTTAGGTGACACCATCAGACGCAAGCCCCACACCGCCCTGCAAGCAGAAAACACAACATCTGAGTGCTTTCTTTTGCCCAAAACCTCCATTGCGTCTCTGAATGAACACAGCCTGCAGACCTGGTCTAAGCTACTGCTGCAGGAGCTGAGTGAGGGAGCATGGAGCGGCCATAGCCCTGAATGAGGCGAGGCCACTGCTCAGGTACCTTCAGCAGATGCTCAGGGAATCAGTCACACCCACGCAGCAAAAAACACAGGAGAAAATACACCCCATTCCTCTTCTGAGGAAACGAAGATGATCCGCCAATGTAAGGGAACACCTTACATCCCCATTATTAGGTCAATGCAGGGCCAGGCCCGGAGGGAAGCTCCCTGCCCGGAAATCTCGGCAAACCTGGCCACATGTCCTCCTCACAGCGGGAAACACCCTGGCGCTACCCTGTGCTTCCCCAGGAGCTGAGAAGAGTAAGGAATGAGGGCAGCAGGGTCTGCCCACAGCTGGGGCGGCTGTCATATACCGGGTCATGGCTGAGGCTCCTCAGAAATGGCCTGAATGCCTGACCTGCCGCCCCACAGCACAGCTGAATCCAGATGGCGAGATCAGCACCGAGACCTGGAAGGCAGAGGGAGGGTGGGGTGGGGTGGGGTGGGGACAGAGTTGTACAATGAAGCTAGTCAGGAGGGCTGGCCTCCACAGTACTGACGCAGCTCACGCACAAACCACTCCAGGGCAGAGGCAGAGCCCCACTCCTGGTCAGAGGCACACAGGCCACTGCGGGAAAGGCCTGCTCAGGTGGCTGGAGGAGGCCCTCCAGAATTTCCCATATCAGAGAGGACCACTGCCCCAGGCACACGCCCTGCTGCAAATAAGCAAGGCTCCTGGTTAATAAATCTACCTGCGAGTGTGTGCCAGCATCAGAGGGAATGACTCTCCATCCTTTGGCTGCCAAATCATAAAACATTACAGAGAGAATGAATTCCATGAGCTCTTCCCCACATTATGACACAAATCAAATAGTAAATTACATTTTATTTCATTTACAGAGACCTTGGGGCCAAAAGGTGGTGTTTGGAAAACAGCACACAGGTGAGAAGCACCGAGAAGCCTGTTATAAATACCGGTGGCTCTAAGGAGAGTGAGCGTGGGGACCAGGGGGCCATCTAGGAAGGAGCATCTCTCTGCTGCCCTCTGGGTTTAGACCAATTCCCCTGCCTGCCAGCAGCAGCCGCCTCCACACCACATCAACCAGAGCCAAGAGTGCATCCTGCAAATGACACCAGGAGTAAGTACAGTTCCCTTTCAAATCTCAGCAGCAGGTGCACAGGCGGTGTCTGGTGTCTGGTGGGGGAGGTTGGGCCAGCAGAAGGCTGCCCTCCGTCTCATTCTATAGGCTGGATAATTAAAAATCACAAGTCCCAAGGCTTGACAAATGAAAAGTCCATTCTGTTCATCCTGACATTCTTTTCCCACTCCACAGATCTACACAGTTCTGTGCGGTCGTCCCCTCTCCCCTCATCGCTAGCAGGATGTCCCCCCTCCCCACCCCTGGAGTGCCAATCGTGATCTGTCATTCCCATGTGTCCAGGTGGCTTTGGGTTCTGCCCAGGAGGAGGGAGGCAGCTCGCCGCCCCCAGGCAGGTCCTTGGGTACCAGGGTCCACGTGGGGCCCTCAAGGGCCAGGCGCTACAGCAGCTTGACATAATTCTGTGGAATCAGGCCCCTCTTGCCATTCAGAGTCCCTTCGAGCCAGCCAGGTTCCCTGGAGGTTTGCACTGAAAAGGAAGAGAAGTCACTTTTAACCAAGATGCCCCCAAGTACTTGCTCCTGTGAATTCACTGTTCTGCTGTGTATATGAAAGGCTCAACCAGGGAATGGCCAGTAGAGAATGTGGCCCATTTCTGGGATGTCTGGTCACAAATCTGCACGAGGGTTATTTATAGGATTTGGCCTTTGGTTACCACATCTTCATCTGTCTTCCTACAGCAGCCTGCTAACCAGTCTCCCAGCTTCCAGTCTGGCTCCTTCCAATCCACTATGCACAAAGGAGCTCAGCGAACTTTCTGGAACACAGAGCTGATCACATCATTCCCCTGTTTAAAGACCATTGTCTATAGGAACAAACCCAAGCTTCCAGTGGTCTGGTGCACAGGCACACAGCCCTGCCCACCTCTCCAGCCACCCCACACACTCCTCACTATTGCATCATCCTTGTCACCTGAGGGAATCATCCAGAGAAATCCCCAACCGGACCTCCAGGCCTTTGCACATGCAGTACCTTCTGCCTAGAAAGCCTTTCCCACACTTCTTCCTCGTTATAGACCATAAATGCCCCCTCCTCTGGGGAGTCTTCCTCGACCTTTCTCAGCACTTATCAGGCCTCACAGGCATGGTCTGCGCAGTTGTCTGACTGCTACACTGGACGGGAGCTCCTGGGGACAGGGCCCAGGCCTTATGTACCTGGCACACTGCAGATGTCCATAAATATCCATGACAGATACATAAGAGAATGACCGCAAGCTGGACAACAAAGGGCACTGGGACAGAGCACTGATCACCAGGGTTTGCAAGTCAAATACAGAAGCATCTAATAACCCCCAGCTGTGGGCAGGCCCAGC